>NW_028185595.1:1390069-1395292 GCF_003343005.1 Rhea americana
TTTTGTTTCTATTTTATTTTATTTAATTAAAAAAAAGGCATTTTGGAACCCTAGTAAAAAGCGCAGAGGGAGATTTCAGATCGACCGCAGYGGCTCAGGCGTCTGTGTTTTACGCCATCGGTGTGCTCCTCTTGAGAACTAGTTTAGTGTTGAGATTAATGTATCGGTTCCATGTATTTTCTCGTGCAAGGGAGTTCCTAAAGAATGGTTTTTAATAATGCTTCAGTCACCAGTAAAAAGTATAAAAATGAAACATGTATTAAGAACTACATTGAAACAATTTTATATTATTTCAATTTCATTAAATTTAGTTTAGCTTTAAGTGTCATCTGTTACCATTTATRGTGCTTTCTTACCACTTTAATTTAAGAATAGGGCCTTTAGTTTCATATGTGAGAAATTTTACATAGATGTTTTGGGTTAGTTTCCTTGAATTACTACCATCCTAAAAGGAACGTAAAGCTGGCTTTGAAGTTGGACAATAAATGCGTGTCTTTCACGAGTGCCTGTCTGATTCCTGTGGAATATTGAAAAGCCCTGGTATACAGGGAATAAACTTTACAGGAAAGCAATAGCCTATAGCCAGCGGCTTTTATTGGAATTTGGGGAAAAGGTTGCCCTAACTGAGGCTCTTCTGGAGACTTGATTAACAAAATCTATTTTTGTCTAGCGACAGATGCATAAAGAGCAAGTTGCAGTGGATTTACCTTCCCGTAAAATGGCTGTCGAAAAATTCTTTATTTGAAGTATTTTGGTCAGACAAAACCTTAAATATGGATGGTTTTAGTTAAATGTGCAAGGTATTCTTTCGTTAACTAGAAAATGACATGGCTCTTGCATGATTGTATTTGTATTTTTAATACACTAGAAGTTTCTTAAATGTGCAAGTATTTTCCTAAAACTTCTTCTCTTTGCTCTAGACATCTAAGCAATAACAAATAAAGACAACTGAAGAGTGCTCATTATGTACAGGTTAATACAGGTTAGTATTTAAATATTTAACTAGATTCTGGACAAAATATATGAAAAGGCAATTATACTACCGTTACAGTATAATTAAAAATCAGGTTAACACTTAATCTCTGCAGTATTCTCAGTAACGTTTGTAAATGAAAAATAAATCCCTCAGTAAAGCAAATAAAGTGCAAAACACTGATCTTTTAGCTCATTATTGTGAGACGTTAGATACTGAAGGTGCTCTTCTTTGTGTATTTGAGCATGGCGCACTGAAGAAAAAATACTGAAAGCTATTATTTGTGGCATCAGAGAAGATGGTGCTATGTGAAGAAAGATTGCTGGTAGTGTACATGTAGATTCTTAAACATTACCTATCATTTAATGGCAGGGAAAAAATTACGTAATTTCATTTTGAGAAGCTTTTACCCTGAATGAATTGAATTATTTAATATTTTAGGACACTTTTTTTTTTTTTTTTTTTTTTAATCATCTTAAATCTAGTATCATGAGAAAAATTACATTTACTTTTTTGCTGGACATATTTGTGTCATGAATGCATTCAGAAGCTAAATAAATTTCTTTGTTCTTGTAAGCAACAATTCCAAACCTCTGTATTTAAATGATTATTTTAAATAGAAAAAGAATAGCAGCATGGTAAAATCCTATTCATTCCAAATGGTGTTTAAAATGTAACTCTCAAGTGTGACAGATAGTGCATAAATCCGAACGCATAAGGCAGTGCGACACACTGTCAGGGGAATTGCGTGCTAAACAGTTAATGCGGCGTCTTGGTTAAATAACCATGGAGTATCTTGTGGTATAAAGCTTTTAGGATGCAGAATTATTTCTTATTTTGTAGAATAGTGATGCATCTCAATCTTTTGCTTTAAAATGTCAATTTTAAAGAGAGGTAATGACAATGAGTTGCATATAATTTGGTCACATAACTACTTGTACCGCTTTTTAATAAAACTGAGATTACCTAGTGAATAGTGATGCAAGATTATAATAATATATGGCATTATCGCTACCGTAGGAATGATGCCTTCTTCCCCAAATAATTTTATATCTCCTAGGACTGTTTCACAGGCAGCTGTTGGTTTCACGCCTCACCTCAATCCCAAATACCTGCTGTTTTTTTTCCTCCCTAGCTCGTGCTCTTTGCTGCGTGCTCGGAGCTCGTTGCGTGCGCGAGCGTTGTCTGGGTGCTAATTGCCTGCCGCCGAAGCGGGGGCACCCGGAGCCGCGGGGTGTYGGAGGAGCTGGCGCAGCCGCCCGCGTGCCGCTGGCTTTCCCGGGCCTGGAMCTGGGCGAGCGGCACCTCCGACAGCGTCACGGAGCCAAAGTCCGGCGCTTCGTGTCTCGCCTTTAACTTTCTAAACTGGAACGCACACTTTCGCCGGTGTTAGATACGTAGCTCGTCTAGCAGAAACCTGGGAGTTCAGGGTGAAGTTTGGTGTTTGCTCGCTCGCCTCTTGGTTTGTAGCTTCTGTAAAATACACCATGACTCACCCAGTTCAGCTTTAGGAGTTGGAAAGAAGTAATGGAGAGGGTGCCTCGAGGAAATACATGTGCCAGCTGTTCCTGGATATTGATTTTATAGTTTTTTTTAAAGTAGAATTCTCTATTTTCCCTTTCACTGCATGTAATTAGTTTTACTCCCGTAAGGTGCTCCTCTCCGCTGCTGGGCAGGGCTATGCTGCACGGGTAGCGTATCCGTTTGCAGTATGTTGTCTGGTTGCTAGCCCGTGTCGTGGGCTTTTTATTTTCTCTTTGTGTGTATAAAAGACACCTGCCTTTGACTTTCTGTAAAGCCCAAACTCAGGATTTCTGCGAAGTTTAAAATGACACGTTGCCTTGGAAGGAGAGCAGTCCTTTAGACTTCGAACTCGCCAGTCTCCAGTGTCTGCGCAATCGCCCACGAGGGTGCAATACAAATGCAAATAGACAGCATTTCTGGTTTTTGCAGATSGAGAAGCAAATGGGGAAGTGAAAGGTCTTAAACACAGTTGGACAGATGTGCTTTGTTTTAAGACCACTAATAACTCCACTGGTTTTTGAGGAAGAGTTCTCGTGCTTAGAGTTAAATGTGGACCTGAGCGTTTGGGGGTGGTGAGTGTCAGGAGCTGTCGGCTCTGACTCCTACCACGAAGCTTTAAATGTGTGGATGCCTCCCAAAGACTGTACAAATGTAGTTTATGGGATGCACAGAATCTGGGTATACTGAATATACTCGGACATCCACAGCGATTTTTTTTCCCCAATTTAGTGACCACACCCTGCTAAGTGCCTGTCTTTTGGGTGCACGGTGGCTTTCCTTACTGTGGTCCTGCGGGTTAATCGTGTGGACTAAATGTGGTCGTTAGCTTTAGCATACCTGCAGCTATAGCAATACGATTAAGATTTAGTCATTACACTTCCTCAACAAAAATCAGTTTATTAGAGTAATAGTAATATTTTTTTGAAAAGCAGCATACCACATGCTTTCGTGAATAAGCGCTCATGGCTTACTATCAGAAGGCTTAGTGATTAGTGCTGTTGGTTTATTTACTTATTTTAGTGTGTTTGGCAGAAAAATCAATATTACAAAGTATCTCAAAAATAGGCCGCTTACAGTACTTCACTTAGGAGAAAAGAAAGAAATGGTTTTCAAGTTGCTCCTGTTTTTTCTTCATCATGCTAGTATGTGCCAGCTTTATACTTAATAAAGCCAACTGAAGTGTAAAGTACTTAGTCATGCAACCAGTGTTACATTTAACTCTGTTTTAGGTTTATTCCTCCTGAAATCCGTGGTCCTTTTCATTTGAGCAACACGTTTTTAAAAACCCAGACAATTAAATAGTGAGCACAGAAAAAAGCCACTCAGCAGCCACTTCAGCCTCCCAGCAGCCAAAAATACGGAGATCTTACCATCTTGGTGGGGTGGTGGAAGGGGCACAGAGAACGTACGGGATACGTATGTATTTATGTGCACTTGTATAGAAAGTATATGTGAACCTTCAGACTACAGAAAAATCCCTTTGGGGTGATTTTACATCCGATACCTGTCAGTTCAAGAGACATTGCTGGAAGTTTTGCCAAATTCAGCATGTTCTCCGGCGTTATGAGAGCTGTGAGAAAACTCAGCTGGCTTTATGCTTGCTAAGGTTTTTAGTAGATCTGACAGTCTCTGTGATTTCTCATGCACTTGAAATCCAAAAAAAGCCTGATGTCCACAGAGACTGGACAGCACTACCAGGAATAAGTATCCTATCGTCTTCAAATATATACATGTTCAAGATGCTGAGTTTAATACAGCATTAGTACATTAAACTGTACCTGTGTGGGGTCACATGAACATCATGCCTACACGTGCTCTTTAACCAAAAGAGGCTTTGTTTTTATTCAGTAATTATAGTACAGTACTTACTCTATACTTGATTACTGTGCCGTGAGAAAGTTGTGGTGACAAATATGAAGATGCTAAAAACTGGAGAAAAGTTGGCAAAACTCCCTGTTACACAGGTGTCATGTATTTGCCATCTATGTGTGTATTATTTTAAATGATGGRTTACAAGAAAACGCCCCAAACCAGCAGCCAGGATCTCCTAACGAACTCTTTGCATCTTTGAGATATTTTGCGCACACAGTGCAAATGTTCCCTCCAAAGCAGGGTACGATGACTTACGAGAATGCAACTCTGTTTTTTTTTTTCTTTTTTTTTTTTTTTTTTTTTTTTTTGTACATGGGCAGGTAGGTAGATTTCTTTCTTTATGCGTAAAGTTCAGAGGACCCCGTGTTGGAAAACGCAGTGGCTGGATTTTTTCCGAAGTGGGAGGGAGAGGAGCGGCCGCCCGGCGGGCTGGGCAGCGAAGGGGCCGCGGGGGGGAGGCGGCGCAGATGGGGCCACTGACGCCGCGGAGCTGCCGCGGACGGGCGTGTGGTGCTTAGAATAATAAAAAGACTATAAAATTAGATTAGTCGAGTCTAATTCGGAATTGGTGCATTCCCTGCGCGCTCCCGCGGCTCTTGGGCGGATAAAGCCCGGAGATTTAATGCCTCCAGGGCAGAGGACTCCAACTTCCAGTAAAAAAAAAGGTGGGGGGGGGGTAAAGAAAGAAGGGGAGAAAAAGAAAAGGCTTTCTGGGAGGTCGCCAAGGGCAGCCCAGTGACCCCTGGTGATTTACAGGCCTTTAGCTTAATGAAATTGTTTCGGTGACATGACGGTAAAAGCTCATAATGGATTGGATGGCCCAGTGTAATGAAATTACTCCCTTCTGCCTTAAA
>NW_028185595.1:1395732-1456642 GCF_003343005.1 Rhea americana
GCGGCGCCCGGAGCCGCTCTTCGCGTTTCGCGGAGAAACGACGCGCTGCCGCTGCGAGGTTTCGCTCGTCTGCCAGGCTGAGCAGCGTGGAGCGGAAGGGAGGGAAGCAAGGAGGTCCCGGCCCCTCTAAAGCTGGCCTGGTCCCTCTCTTCTCGCCTGTTTTCCCATGCCTGCCGGGGGTGAATCCGTCCTCCGCTGACGCCGGACTGTGCTGTAACTTTGGCTAGGGCAGGCTGGAAAACCGTGGGACCCGCCGGGTCTCGCAGTGAATTCTGCAGGCTCTGGGAAAGTTGCTGGGGATGCGTTTCAGCTCCCTAGCACCCAGGGAATGTTGAATTGGTTCATCTGCCTCCTCTGCTTATCGTTGCTTAATTCCATAGCAGTTGTGGGTAGGTGGAAGAGGAGGATTTCTTCTGCCTGTATAAAATACATCATGATCAGTTCTTTTATGTATTTTTGATTTGCAGCACAGACATAACTGCTAGAGAAAAGAAATCAGTCTTAATTCTAACAGATGAGAAAATAGATTGATACAGTTTATTTCTAAAGGTATTGTTCTTGCAGTCAGAAAATTTGAGCTGTATACTTCCAACTTAGTATGAAATTTTCCTTGAGCTTTTCTCCGAAGAAAGTTTGAGCATTTGTGTTTCTCAAGCAAAATAAATTTGCTTAATGTCCCAGAGGATATAGTATCTTCGGTTGTACGACAGTCATAACCGTTAAAAACTAAAAGCGTTTTGAACCATCAAAGAGTATTAACAAGTGAAACCAAAGGACATTCAGATAATATTTCAGAGCACAGCTTGCTATGTATATTTTATACAGATATATTTTAACTTGTAATGTAACATGTAGCAAGTAGCTAATCATTCTGGCAAAAGCTCTTATCCAAGTTATCTAATTGAACAGTTTGCAAGGGTACCAAAAGGTGTATTTTTTATCTGACTGACTGAAATCTTGTGACCTTTCTTAAGCATCTAATTTCTGCATCTCTTCTCCCCAGGCTTACRTCTTTACATCCTAAATTCTATAGATTACTTGGGGCAGAGACAAAATGCCAGAAATTTTTTAAAGCACTTTTTGTTTCTGTACTGYGTTTTTCATTCAACTTGTATCCCTCAGAAACCATTAGCGTAAGAAGCTTGGTGCTTAGGTAGGTGTGGGAACCCAAGGAAGTTACGCAATTACCCTGGAAATAAAGAGCTCTCCATGGTCCGTATTATTTATTTCTGGTTGTCAAGCACATAGTTCTAGTTTACTACTTTCATTTTTTTTTCAGTGTTCTAAATAAGTTCCTACACCAACAAACAGTGCAGAGCCAGAAATGAAAACAAGAGTGAAATTCGTAATAAATTACACTACTCTGAACATATTTTAGCATGGTTTGGTGCTACCAGGATTATCCTTGGGGGCAGTGCAATGAGTCGCTAACTCCAGCTGAAGCTTGGATCAGACCCTGTGACTGACTTTGGCCCCCGATGCAGATGCAGTCTTCAGATCACTTCTCCGTTTATGAATTTCAGTGCTTCAGTTGTCCCAAAACATGTCCCTGATCCTGTGGTCTGACCGATGGCGACCGTAGTGCAGGTGCCCAGCACGAGCAGTGACTGCAGGATCTGGATAAACAGGCCTGCGGAAATGTTGAGAACAGAGTGCTTTGGTGCCTTCCGCTGATCGTCTTTGCCCACAGGCTGAGAAGCGACGTGCAGGGCAGGCACACTTACCTCAATACCGTTCCTCTGCAAGTTTTGGATTGGGGCTGGGTTTTTTGTTTTGCATTAAGTTTTCTGTACAGCTTCCTGTAAAGGCTTTATTTCTATCCRTCGATGAGGTGGGGATTTTTATTGTTGACGTACTTCCTTTCCCCCTTTTTATAAGAAAATAAAGCATATTTCGTTAGGCTTGTCCTTGCATTTCAGGACACASGAAGGTGTGCGCAACCACTCAAACCATAATAAAACATGAAAGTGGCATGCGTTTGTGAAAGTTGACAAAAGTTACTAAATAAATCATGACCTGTCAGAATAGAAAGGTGCAGAAAACTCGAGGAAAATTGATGAAAAATGACACTGGCTGAAGTGTCATTTTTGGAAGGAACATGTTTTCTGCTCTGCTKCACTTAATTTTTACTTATATCCTGTGGCCCTGTGTAGTAATAGCAGTATTATTGAGAAATATTTATTAGTGTAGCTGTAAGAAAGTTAAGATTATTAAAAAACAAAACAAAAATTCTTCCGAGTAATTGTCCAGTGTTCYTTGTGGGGTGTGACGGTAAGACGTTCAGATCCTTCACGGATTAGAAATGCATTAGCACATGGCTTGATAGTCCGATGTCCAGAGTGATGGTGCGGAGGAGCTAAAACTCTTTCGGAGCTCAGAATTTCGCCATCCATCCCATAGGATACTTGAGCAAAAGGAATTAATTCCAAAGTGACTCAACGTGCCCAGTTAAACTGGATGAACTGTTAATCCTGAGTTGATGATCCTGCTGTTGCCATCGGGAAGTGCTGGACGGTAATAGTATTTCTAGGATCCGTTTCTCAGTAAGACACAGAACTCAATTTAGCAGCAACCCCTTTTAATTTACTTATTATTATTTTATCTCACTGCAACAGCTTGAAAACAGCACGGTGACATGGCAGTGGTGCCATGGGGACAGCATAGGAAGTATTAAGAGCCATTGCCGGCAGCTTTTCCGCAGCATTTTCATCGTGTTATGTTGTAAAAGCTGTTTTCCCTCCCAGTTTATAATGTTAGCTACGAGACTGGGAGCTTGAACACTTGTTGTTCGTTGCAGATTTTCTGCAAGAAAGCTTACCGCTCAGAAGATGTTCATCATAGCAAGAACTTATCCTAAAAAGACTGTTGTTAGTGTCTAAAAAAAGATAACAACAAATGAATTCTTAATGTGCAGAGCTAGTGGTGAATGGCTGAGGTTTGAGTTTGTTGGTAATCAGGCTAATTAACGGAGGTCTCGGCTTGCATTCATGCAGTATCTCCTGTCCCAGACGTCAAAGCTTTCGAATCATGGACAAAGCCTGAAAATCCTCTTTGCTAGTTCACCTGCTCTTTGAAATGAGTGGATGAAGGCTGACTGTATCGTTAGGAGCCTGTAGCAACAACCTGCGCRTGGGAGTCTGCCCTGCAGCTCCGGCCCCTTTAGGGCGGAAAATCGTGACACTGCGCTCACAGTTAATGCTGAGGAAGAACAGGCTCGATGACCCAAATATCCACGTCAAGTTTAGACCATAACTTCAATTCCAAACGAACCCTAAATATTTGAAGTTAAAATAACCCAAACAAGATAATAGCAACCCCCCCTTTTTTTAGGTTGTAAAATGTAAACGTAAATGAAAACACACCATACTTTCATCCCTGAAATCTTAAAATGAAAAATAATAAGGGGAGTATTAGAAATTAAAATAGTTATACCAAGGATGAATATATCCTTTTCTGTCCAAATATTTCTGCCTCGCTCTTTGCACTGCCTCCCTGGCAGGCCCCCYGAAGCACACAGCTACAAGTGCATTGCATTATTTTTTTTGCAACTTGCATCCAGCCTGTGTTGCGTGGTGAAGAACACGGTGCAAYCCGCTGGGCCTGTTCCAGTTTGCGTCTCGTGGTTCTTATGTACATGGGGTATGTTGTGTAAAAGCATCCATTGGCAGTAAGTGTTTTATAAGTGGAGTAAGAACGTGTTAATGCTTTCATTTTTCATGCCCATACATTTCTCCTTTAATGATTGTCTCATGAAAGTTTAGTAAGCTGCGCAATTTCGGATTGAGACATCATGAGTGAATATACTTCTAATACACAATATTTTCTGTCTTAACAAACTACTAAGAGATGTTATGGACATGAATCGGTATTTTGTGTTGCAGCCAGGATTTAGTTTTTCCTCTGGTTGTCTTCTGTATGCTGAATACTCAGTTAYAGAGTCAGTTTTACTTATTTGCAAAATGCTATTCTGGGCATATCTTAACYAGATGGAAAGACTTTTATTTGCTTTCCCAACCTGGAGAGGCAGGGAGCTAAAGGCATGACATAATTCTAAATATATGAGATGTCATTGCTTAATGAAAGCTTGAAAATGCCACAGAAATGTGAYTTTCTTCTCTGTTTTACTGGAAATTATGATTGGTTGAGGCAATCAGGATTAAATTTGAACTCTGTAGGTTGCATTCCTAACCAACACCAAGATACCTAAATACAATAGTGAAAATTAGATTTTTATTAAAAATGCTATACATAGCTGTTTTACTTATTCATACATACACACAGTAAAACTAGAATGATTGGTGTTGGGTTTTTTTCAACCTAAGSGTGTATGGTAGCTCAAATAAGTATAAATGAATTAAATGAATTAAAAATCCTTAATTATTTTATCAGTCTGCATGTGCATAATGCATGTTATAAAAACAAAACGAAAGCRAATAACTAGTGGCAGGGTATGAGTAATTGAATTCCCGAAACACAGGACAACGAGTTCGGCTTTTCTAAGAGTGTCCAYGGAGCTTGTGTCACAGGAAGTCAACATATGCCAGAGGGAGAATAAAGATAAGAATTATTATAAGAATAAAGGCTTCRCAGCCAAGACCTGGTGCTCCTGGAGTACAGAGGTATCAGTGGACAACCGATAATTTCCACCTGTCTCCAGGGCATTACCTGTCCGGAGCACCTGCAGGCGTTACAGGAAGGCCCAGCAGTTTGTGCCCTGCCCATGCCCAAGCAGAGCTCTGCTCCGCTTCCCTGGTGTGTCTGAAGGTAAAAGAGAGATGCTCGTGAAGAACCTGGCTGCTRTTACAGGAAAATTTTTCCATTTTATAAATCAATTGGAAATGAGATGAACTATAAAAATGCCTTTTTCTAGAGAACTTTTAGAAAGCTACTGCACCCCATAGACCTTGATGAAATTAGATGCATARTTAGCCTGAAGAGTAGATGGAGGAAAAAGGGGGTGCATACATGGTTGCTTGAAAGGGAGTGTTTTTATTTGCTGATACATGTCAGTGGGAGATCTAGCATCATTGCTCAAGATATGGAAATGAAATCTCAGATAACCCCTGTTCTACAGCGTATTACAAAATGTGAGGCTGGAAGTACAGCGTAGCGAGAGGAACACTATCCAGATGGCACCGCAGTGACAGGCTTTATATCAAAGCCCAGCTGAGATAAAATAGGAGTGGGCAAGAGAGGGCCCCTGTGAAAATCACTGATGCCTGTTAGAGATGTAATGTAACTCTTTTTTATGGTGAGAGCATATTTGCATATGTTCATTGATCAGCAATTTTGCTAATCCTGCAGTATTCCAGGCATGTCCCAGCAAGTTGATGAACGCTTCTGTCCATCCTCAGTGTGGATGCCTAATTATATTATATATTTAGAAAAGATGGATTTTTTTTTCCTCCCTGGAGCATAGGTAGCTTTTGAGTGCTGTGCTCATTCTCCTTTCCTACTCCCACCAGGGTTGTAGGTTATTCCCTTTAAGAGTAGCCTGGAGCCCTCCAGACTGCAGACCTTACCAAGATAAGAGCAGCGCCAGATGAGAGTTATTAGTTTTATGAATCACTAACCAACGTGCTTTTTAAGGAAGCCCAATTTTATGGCTTGCATAGCATAAGCCCTTTATTGGCGCTGCAGTCGCTGCTCTGAGAGACTCCAATGTCAAAACTCTAGGAGACGTAGGGATTTTGGCAAACCTCTCCCACGGCTTTAATTGTTTCATTTTCGTGCTCTGTTCATCTTGTGACTTGCCCTCCCTCCCCTTTGACTAATATAGTTCCTTCATCGGTGATATAAAAGATGTAGAGCAAGCGCATGACTGTTGAAAGTCAAATGAATGTGAGCAACCTAATCCTGCGGACACCCTGCTGTAGGTTTAATGCGGAAATGCCGCCGCACACCTTAGCCGGGGGCTGAGCTGTGATGGGAATGACGCTCCTTGTGGGCGACGCTGAGGTGATGGCAGAGTGTGAGCAGAGGCAACAAGTTCAAGGCGTACGATTAGCCATTTTATGCCGAAATCTGCAGTTCAGCATTTGTGCGACTCACCCAAGCAGCTGGTTGACCACGCTGTGGCTGCAGGGTGTTGTCCCACCAGCGTTTAGAAGGCCTCTGTGGCCGGGGAGGAGGCTGCATGCCTGCGCGGCTCAGGTCTCTGCAATATTGGCATCGAATACAGCAGGGCGTCCTCAGTGCGCCCCAGGACCGTTCGGAGTCCCCGGGTGGTGACAAGCGTGGGAACTCGTGCTTGCTCTGAGGTGCGTCCGCTCTGCTGGTAGAGCAACGTAGACAGAGCTGGACTTGGTCTTCATAGCAGAGAGGACCCTCTGAGAATAGAAATTTCAGCAGGACAGCAGCTCTGTGTACCAGAATTGTTGGTCTACCACTACAAGCACCATGTCTAAAATTATCCTTAAACTGCCCCTGTGTTGGGAACAGGGTGCTATAAGTTATTTGGTGTTAGTTTTTTCCAGAATGTTTAGCTTGGACAACATTACTGTACCTGCAGTAAATTGGAAATTAGAATGACAGTGTGTAGATACCATGCTTGCAAATCAAATGGGTGATTTCGTTTGCACCTGGAAGATTGCATATGTGGAAGCTTTTCCTGGTCTAAAATCAAATAGTGTGGTTCTAATTTCTGCTGCTCTCAGCGGTATGCGTATCATATCAGTATATATAAGTGCRTATGATACCTAACATACGTGTGATGAAAATAATAGATAAGATTTAATTATACCTGTATGTTATGGTTAAATACAGGAAGAATAATTTTTAAAAACTTTGAAAAAATATATGTTTAATTTAAATTAGGCTTCACTTAGCATATCCAGTTCTGTGTTAAGGAAATGAAAAATTAAAGAGCTATGTTAGGGATGGAAGAGTAAGACAATTTTAAAGTAATCTGAAATCCAATAATCACAACTTCTRTGGCCGTTCTGTTGTCATAAATGAAGCAATTTCGTATTAACTAGATGGATCCTGCCTGAATTTCGTTTTCCAAGTTCTGTTTTGGAGGGAATAGTGTGTATGCATTGGTTCAGTAATATGGATGATGGATGTCCGTGCCCGAGGCATCTGCGGATCCCTAGAATCAATGGATTTTAAAACAATATAAGGTTAGCCAGAAACTTTTCCGGTGGTATACAATGTGGTTCTTGAGTAGTTTAGAGATATCTCAGAAAAACGGTCTGGTCAGTTGAAAGAGCATCAGATGAGATGGCCAAACTGAAGGAAATAAAGAATACCAGTGCCGATAATCGTTAGGGACGGCACGCACCCCTCTTGGCTTAGAGCGCTAACTGGTGTGAGATGGCTGCGGTTTGCGATTGCCAGACCGTGGTTGAGAGTGGGATGTACTCGAGGGTACAACGGAGGAGGACGTTGTGGCAGGCGCTTGCGGTGTGGCTCTGCTGAAGGGACGTGGCGCCTGCTGACCCAGGTCTTTGCGGTGGGGCAGAGCGGCTGGTGCCTCCCAGGCCACGAGAGCCTCGCACTGTGGTGGCCACCAGAAGTGCTTCCTTGGTGGCGACGCAGGGAGGCCGGGAAGGCGGGTGGTGTTCGGGGGCTTCGGCGCTGGGCTTGCTGACGGCAATCGATGGAGTGCCGCAATGCAGCACCTCTGCGACGGCTCGCGCGGGCCGCGGGCTGGGCGGGCTCTGGCGAGGGGGGCTCGTCCGCTCTGCGCGCCCCCGCGCTTCTTACTGGCTCCTCGCGCAATTTCAGCGGTGTCTTAAAAGGGTTGGGTCCACTCGGGCTGCGAGACAGCCGCTGCCGCCTCGCAGGGCCGGGGCTGAGCAGGACGGACCGTCCGCGATGGCAGCTGCGCGCCGCCTGCCCGAGCGCCGGTGTTACGGAGGGACAGGCGCGGAGCGCCGGGCTCCTCTTGCTCAGCTGCTGCTTGCGCTGTAGAAGAGTCCTGCCCAGATCACGGTCRCGCCGAATTCTTTTCTGTGTATGTTTTATTTTGCGCTTTTTCCCTCTGTGGACTGAACGCAAGTGAAACGCTGTGAGTACCTGATATTCAAACTGTTATGGTTTCTTGGTGTATCGCATATTCATGCATGCGTATAAACAGGTATTGCTGCTTCTCATGGGCAGGTGGCATTTGGGAGAAATTTAAAAATTGAAAAGATAGGTGATTTTAAACATATTGAATAACCTTTTTCTTGTGTGATGCATGCAAGCGTTGTCTAATGTATTAGTAAAAGAAAAACGCAATGTCGATTTGCTGATGGAAAACAGATCCCTTTCCAGCTTCACCCAGAAACATGTAATTGCCCATGTCCAGGAACTAGGTGTTGGCTTTGCTCTTTCAGCAACATCTATTTCGTGGATAACGATAACTTTTCCTGAGCAACTGTTCAAACATGCCGGTCTAAATTCGCAGAATGTGTGTATCACATACCTCCTGTTTCATTCATGTGGATTTATATTAGCCTGTGTATTAACTTTGCATTTCTAGCATGTGTGGTTGACTGCGAGGACATCACGTACTGTGAGAACGTGAAGCGATTCTGCGCCTGGGCACCTCTCTGCCTCTCTTGCCCATGGGGCATTCCCGCTTTCAAAGGTTTGCTCCTTCCCCTCCCTCTGACCGCTGTCAGAAGTTGAGGATATCCTTTGCGGTTCCTTGCTGCACCATGTCCATCGCCACCCTGCTGGGAGCTCTCTGGGGTGTCCTCTGGCCACCCTCGGCGGTGGCAACGCCGATGCTCTCGGGAGCAGCGGGGCGGTGGAGCCCGGGGGGCTGCTCTGGCGGTGGGAGGGAGGTGGATTATTTTCCTGCAAGACTCGGTAGGTCAACGGTCAGGGGGCAATAGAAATAAAAGTGTTCTGGCAATGCGCTCTTCGTGGATGCCGAGCATCCTTTTGTGCTGACGCCCGAACGCTGCGGGCAGGTTGCTGCGAGCGCCCAGGGAGAGGTGCGCCTGCTGGCCTGGGTACCCCTCTGGGTGCGCAGCACACGCCGCCTGCGAGAAGGGCTTCCGCACGGCCCCTTTCTGCATTCCTTGTTGTGTTTTTGCTGCTGCGTACGTGGGATGTGGCGACTCGTCCCCGCTTCGGTCCTAGCGGGCGGCGTGGAGCGCGCCGGGGTCCGCAGCGCGCCAGCGGTGCCGCACTGCGGCAGCAGCCTGGCACGCGCGAGTCCCAGTGAGGTTTAACGGAGCATAACCCTTTTCAGGGGGTGCAAAGTCCGTTTATTATCACTTTCTTTAAGTCTGAAAAGACAACTGGGCTCTGTCTACCACTTGCAGTGGCTTTTCTGCTACTGGGTATGTTTTACCAAAAAGGTGTGAAAAGGATATGTTCATTATGGCAGGGAAGTCTATCAGAACAGATGCTTTTTCCGTTAGGTTATGGCACTAAAATTGCAACGTCCTCAGGATGGGATAAATTAAARCACAGTTTTGAGGAATAATATTTTTGCTTTCTGATCCAAATTTAATCAATTTCTTTAGAATCTTTCTTGGTGGAATCCTGAAAAAAGTCTAGCGTTCGGCTGATTTCGTCCCCAGACCTTGCTGATGGAAATATCCATCATTCAATGCCTTCAGCCTTTTGCTGTAGAAATGGCAAAAGTTGCTTGCTCCTTTCAAATATCGAGCGGACTGCGTGAGTTTGAACYGCGTTGGGTTTGTCGGCCTGTCCTTGCATCGGGCAGGACTGAACGGAAAGAACCGTTCAGGCGGGAACCTGAGAATCCGCTCGATTTTGCTGAAGCGCTGATGCATCGGACTTAAGGTTTGTATGAAACGGCTCTGTACTGTTGATGCTTTTTCATCTTTTTGATAGATGCGTTCCGGTAGGATTTCAGACCTCTTTATCTGTCGAGAACGCAGTCCAGTTTCCATTAACGCTGGCAGGAGCAGCATGGACTCTGTAAACTGCAGCACCTGACAAGCTTGCGGAGGTTAAGGCAGCACGCTCGGTGTTCAGCAGAAGTGACCTCTGCATAACCTAAAAAGATAGCGTAGCTGTCTAACAATTACTTTATATTAAGTAAAGCCATATATTTCTTTTATTATTTTAATTACATTAATTCATCAGAGSAGAAATTTTGAAAGGATTGAACAAATTTTAGATATTCAAATTGAGTTGAATCACACAGAATGGTTGAGGTTGGAAGGGATCTCTGGAGATCATGTAGTCCAACTCCCCGGCTCAAGCAGGGGAAAAAAAATTGAAATTGAATTCAGTTCTGTTCTGAAAAAATCTGCGCCTAAGCAAGTAGATTGCAGGGACTAGCTTCACTGCTGGCTGAAGTCAGCAACAGGATTTGCACTGAATTCAGTGGTTTGGGTGATATGTAGCTGGACTTGTTCCCAGTTGTCCTAGGCAAATAATGTCAAATCTGGAAACTGGCTACCGTAAGAGAAGCATCAAAACCACGCTGACGTTGTAAAATGTGCTCAGTATTTGCAGAAGTGCTTTTCCTTCTCTGAGTCCAAATCCTAAAGGACATCATGGCTGTACATAGAGCTGCAGTGCTGTCTTTCCCAATACGCTGTACTGAAGAATGTGTTGCTTTTGAGCAAAGATTTGAGAAAATTTCCTGATTCAAAGATAAGTAAAGACAGTATTTCTTTTGCCATTTTTGAGTTTAGAAAAATAGGTCTTTGGAGAATCTTTAATTTAAAAATAAAATAGCAGCAAAGTAAGTTCAGTCTGTGTTCTTTTGTCCTTGCAGTGATGCTTTTTTAAATAAATTTTTTATTCAGGCTGGACTGAATTTTGAATCTAGTTTTTGCCTAGAATTAGCATGTTATGTGAGAGATTGAACACCTATGTGAACTTTCTGTTAAAAAAAAAAAAAAAAAAAAAAAAAAAAGAAAGCTTTTTCAGTCCTCACTGGGCACGGGCATTGGAAAAAAAGGAGAGAGGCAACTGGTACATGTATTAGGTGCAACTAATGGAGATGATAGGCTAGTGTGGGAAAATGTCTTTCTTTATACAGAATGTGGAGACCTCCTTAAAGGCAAGTGGGAAGACATTTCACGTAAGACCATGTGAATGCCATTTTTTGACTTTGCACCTAAAATCCACCACCTAAATTAACTGTATACTCTTTTCCATATAACTCTTATCTTATCTTACACTACCTTGTCTTATCTCRTTCTCTTTTACCTCACTTTATCCTGTTTTAGTTTATTTTACTTCTTCATGTGTTGGCATCAGGAAGTGAATTCAGGCAGAGCGATAACTGTGTGCACATGCAGCACATAAATGCCGAGGTTCGGATAACCCCAGAAAGGCTTCACCATCAGCTGCTGGACGCTGGTTTCCAGAAACCTTGATTTTGCTCTCAGGTGTGTCCCACGTGCAATCTTTGGTTGTACGGTCCTGTATGGTTTTTTGTAGCCCCTGTTCCTCATCCCAGTGTCCTCACTGTTTGCCTGGCCGGTTGGTCGGCTCCAGCCCTGTCCTCCCCTCTGGGCTCCTGGCCCAGCTCCCRGCCACGCCGGTCCCTGCACCCAGCCCGGGCAGGGCCAGGCGCAGGGTGACTTCACGCTGCCACTACAGGACCGTGTCCCCCAAGGCTGTCACCATAGGCAAGTGCAGACCAACAGYGTGGCAAAAGTCCAAGCCGTGACAGAGGGAAGCTTGGTGCTTGGAGATGCAACAGGTATTTTTTAATCTTCTTTTTTTAAAGGGAGATTACCAGAATTTGTTATCACAACAACAATTTCTCCAAAGCATCGTGTTTTTAAAAGTAATCTCACTTCCTCCCTGAAAAAAAAAAATCAAGATGCCACAGACATCTGGCCTTTATATAATAAGCTTAACCAGTTAAAATCTGAAAGTTACATGCAAATGAAAATTAGCCATAGAAGGGGAAGGATCAGGCAATTGTATTAGGAAACATTGCTGCCAGTTTTATCCATAATTCCATAATAACCTTAGTTATTTTATGTTTTCATACGTTTCTAAAAAGAACATTTTCTTATCTCTGCATCCTTTTGACCAGCTATATTTCTAAAGTCAGCTTCCCAAGGTAATGAAGCTTGAGGCTCTTGTGTTRCTGCAGTGCGAACATGTATGAGCACATGCATGAGCACATCAGCAAAAGTCTAATAGTAGAATAGAAATCACAAATTGGCAACTGGTTATTTTTATTTATTTCTGTTGATTTTCCATGATACCTGGTGACTATTTAGAACATGATTTGTCTGGACTAACATTGTGCTTAAAAATAGCACTTGTGTAATGCCAACTCACTTTTGAGTTGGGTGCAAATATTGAGACACAAGCGCAGCTGCTATTGCTTTTGCTGCTAATTTGCGGTGTCAGCTCAGAGCGCAGCGGCTGCACGACAGCGAATAAGGCCCCATGTGAGATCATTATGTTTCCTAACAGCTGAGAGTGATGGATTAATCAGTGCAGCATCAGTTGCTTTCATTATATGCCCACGYGGCGGTTGTGGGCTTTAATTTAAGCAGTCTGGGGGGAGATGAAGGGACCGAGCACAAGAGGCACTCTGAACCGACCAAAGATCGGACGAGATCCCGTGGCGTTTGGGACCTTGCCTAGCAAGAGCTATTCTGGGGCGCCTCGAAGGTGGAGGGTGAGGACTGCTGCTCAGTGCTGGGGGATCGAGTGCCAAAGCCATTTTACTTTTCCATCAAAGGCCTCAAGAAGTCATAAATATTTCATGTAATGCAAATTCTTTTTGACCTATGTGAAAAATAGCACTCTGCAAGTAATGAAAATATGGCTCCTTTCACCCCACAGTCTTCAAGCTAATTACGAACATTAATTACGGCAGTGGATAAAACTCAAGTGCCAAGTCTTGGTTTAACTACTAAAAATAGATTTAGATTCTGGTTTTGGAGTTGCTAAACTGCCCCAGCCGCCAGCATCACCCAGCTGTGCCTAAGGGCTGGAAGCGGTCCGAAGTTGTCCTACCGCAGCTGGACCATCTAGTTCTGTCCTTCCTGCCGGGAATTTCTTTGGTCTGATGTTGAAGGCGTCCTTTACTGATGGCTGCCTCTCTCCATATACAGCTGTTTGCTGTATTTTCCTGTTCTTTTTGTAAGAAACATTCACCCTATAACTAACTAAAATTGAAATTTAAGGAAATCACTGCCTGGCTTAACCTGTGTGAGTACGGGGAACAGACTTTTCCCCTTCCCTTTGCAACAGCCTTTTCTGTAGGTAGAGGTCTAAGAGCAAGTAATATGAAAGGGCTAACATGTAGGTCTAAGGCTCGGTCGCAATTAGCRCTATATTTTGCTGCTGATGCAGTCACCTGAAGACACATTTGGTCTCCAGTATTTCAGGCAGACCCTGAGATTCTCTTGTTTAAGTGCATARATACTGATGGAGATGTCTAACTTACCTTGCGTGAGTTTGACGGTGTCAGGCCCCAAGTACGCTGTGGAAAGATCCTTTCACACATTTTTATTTATCCAAATCCCCCCCCCCCAGGCTTTGGCATCTCGAAGAAGTCATCTTCCTTACCCTGCCAGGGCCGGACGGTTGCGTTCCCCTCCCGGCCCCACCAGGGACCTGGGCTGAGCTGCTCCGTCCTTCCGGCATCAGTTCACAAATAGCGTTATCAGGGAAACTGTTTACATGAGAGCTTTGATTATGCTTGGAGCTGCCTTGGCCAAGTCTTAATAAACATCCCAGTCTCATTTACTGTGTGCATAGTTGCACTGGGGATAGCAAGCCTGGCAGCCTYGGCAGTTATGGGAGAAGCGGTAATCGGGGAGCCTGACCGTAATTCACTCCCGGGAGCGCTACAAGCCCGCAGATACCCCGTGCGTAGCTCTCCATTGCATGCACATAGATAATCATCTTGCATTAGGCCCAATTACATGGTGTTGTGGACACACAACACGCAGATGACATATGCAGCCGGCAAGAGCCCTGTGATGAAGCCGAGGGGTAATTGAAGGAGACAGAAGGAAATGCTGGACTTGTTAGTGCTACCCGCGCTGCAGCGGCTCCCCACCAGCCTCGCCGGGCTGCGTTTCGGCTCCAGGACCAAATCCCACATTTCAAAGTCTCGCTCTCCAGCAGGTTTATCGTATGGAGAGGTAATTCAGCACCTTCTTCTTTCTGCAATGTGGCGAGAGAGTTTAAAGCTGGGAAAAAACAATACGTGTGCCCCTTTACTGGTGAGTGCAGCCCAAGGACACGTGGAAGTAGGCAATGCCCAGCGAAGAGTGTGGTTTGCAAGGTTTATGCTAGCAAATCTCCTATTTTACAGAGCCTATAAGAAATCTCTAGTGCCTAAAGGCAGAAGATATTCAAAAAGAAGAAATACACTAAATGAACTGGCTCCTTTTCAGGTCTCTTGGTCCATTTACCTATTACTACTTGGCAGCATATATCTTGATTTTAAACATGTTCCTATATATATTTATATTTGTGTGGGAAATTTCAGAATTTCTTCCTCCTCTTTGAAGCTGAAAATTTTGCAAATGCTGCAACGTCCTGGTGTCGGTCAAATGGGACACAAAAGCAGCCTGGTGTGCATCAGAAAGCTGAATGGCCACCGCTGCAGACCTCTGGTTACTATGGTAGGTGCTTATTAAGGCTTGGGGAAAAGTGTTAATCAGAAATCTAATCTACCATATAATTTCTCAATTTGATTAGCTGTTTGTGCTAATCAGCTGCAGGAGTGGAATGTGAAAGATGAGCARCCTCTGCTGTGTTCAGAAACCAAAGAGTGTCTTCAGGTCTGGCCTAGCAGGGCGTATTTTCCATTTCCCTTTTCATTTTTATCAATTCAGATTATAAGTTAACGAGCGTATCACTGTGGATATGATATTGATCTATATTGATATGTGTGTATATACATATATATAAAAAATACGTATATATATATACATATATAAATACAGCTAGTAGCATAGGACATTATGAATATGTCTTGCATTTAGAGATACAGCTATTTGTATAGCATTTTTTGGCTTTTACCCATGTTAACATAGGATCCCATAACTTTTTTAACCTGGGATATGTCGGATATTATTTAATTACTGTCATCAAGCAATGTTATTTGTGTGGTAGTAAAACAGACCCTTCTATATATTTTCCCACTTGAAACATGACTGGAAAACATTGACTATTACTGTTTTATGTTGTACAAAAAGGGGGTAGGTGTATTGTAGTGACAGTATTATTATTCCAGTTGAACAAGCCACCAGTTATTCTGGCATCCATTATATGCTCTTAGTTATGTCCTTAGTTTAATTTCAAGTAAGAGAAACAAAATCTCTGTGTACTCTGTAAATTAAGGATTTGGCAGGGTTTGACTATTGATCTGACAGCCTGGGATTTCTTTTTTCTGAGTTTGTCCAAAGAATATGAAGATATGCTTAGATTTCACAGTTTTTTTTTCAAATACAAATACTTGTATTAATAATAAGGTTCAGAATTTAATTCCTTTCTCTTTTTTTTTTTTTCGAAGTATCTTCCATAAAATTTCTGTGCTTTCTTTTAGCTTTAGGAGTAGAAATTTTGTTTGATTCTCGTCTAGCCCTGAATACATCTATTCCTGTTCAAGAGGATGGAGAAAGGAGTATAAAATGTGGCACAAATATTGTACAAAACATGCCTGGCATTTCTGCAAGCTGGTGATTTTAGTGTAAGCACATTTAATGTAGAATTAGCAACTCTCTGTCAGTGAACTACAGTGGTATACAAGAATTTGGAGCATGTCAGAAGAGAGTATAAACGCACCTGCATGTGACCTTGCACAGGAAGTTTGAGGAAGGAGGCAGGTAACTTTTCAAATTACAGAATCACAGAATGGGTAAGGCTGGAAGGGACCTCTGAAGATCATCTAGTCCAACCTACCTGCTCAAGCAGGGTCACCCAGAGCATGTTAGAAAGGATTGGATTGTAGAGCTAACATTCCTTCTTCTCAAAAAAAAAAAAAAAAAAAGGTTAGTCATTAATAAATCAGTTTTATTCTTTGCCTGGAAGGAAGCAGCTCCGTGTGTGCCTCTAACCAGTGTGGGCTACTGGCAGAGAAGTGGGGTCGTCAAGTAGTTCCTCTGGGGTTGTAAATCGAAGAGAGTCCTCACCAGTGGCGGACGTACCACCTGTACGCTTGCCAATCCCACGTTATGCATCTTCCAAGTGGTCCGTGGAGGATCCTTAGCACGGCTGCAGTGTGCTTCTGCTTAGCTTGCAAGATCTGACAAAGATCACGTCCCAAGGTGGGAGGTTTGCTGGCATAAATAATATTGTCTATAAGCACAGTTTGCTGATTCAACATCTCAGATGTGAATAGTTTCCAGGGAGAGGGCTTCTAAGTGAGAGGACAGCACATTTTCAAGGCATGTGGGTGCACTGGGCTCTGGAAGAAATGGGAGGTGCAAGACTGGGGAGAACCTGGCAGGATGCAAGTTTCCCCATGTGATTTTGGAGGTGTCTGGAGATTCTGGAAGTCTTCTGTTTCTCGTAGCGTCTGGATACTTGTGCATCTTTTTCTGTGCACTTAAGTCTTAGCTGGATGGAAATGAGAATGGCACCTTGATGCAGCTAACAGGCAGCTGGAGCAGAGTTTTATTTTTTCCCATCGCATGTTAAATACACTAGCRTAATGTGCATTTATCCCTGTCAGGACTCATGCTCATAAAACTCCTTGCTGGGAAGGCGTCCTGTGCATGACAGAAAGCTTTGCGAGTGCCGTAGCGCCCTGCTCTGTCTGCTTGCACCGTCCCCGTGCAAATGCCAAAGGCTCTCGCTGYGCCCGAGCTGCGCCCTGGGCAGAGTCAGCACAACCGGGTTCAGTTCCTTCAGCTACAACCTGGCTGTAATGCAGAGGGTTCACTGGCAATTAGCGCCCTTTGCAGCAGCCTTTGGCTTTCTTTGTCCTGAAATAATTGCTGTTATCATAGATGCTTTATTGCCTTTTTGCCTTCGTTATGGTTAACATTTAAATATCAATGAAATAATATATTAAGAAGTCATTTGCACAGTAACTATCTGCTAGCATTATCCCTGAAATTTGTGTATAAGGAATTTATTAATTCAGCACCAGCTAGGGATTCTTGGCAGCGGAGGCTGTATAATTTGTTGGCGAATCATGGGAAACCTTTGTTTATTGGGGGCAAAGCTTGGCCCTTCTCTCTGCTATTTTATGAGGTGCAATACTGGGTGTGACTGGAATAATGCCTTGTCTATTAAACAGAAATATTTTCCAAAATCTAAAAATATATTTGAATTGCCGAATCAGACAGCAAATGCTAAGCTTTCAGCATCCAGATGAAGAATTGCACTGCGAGAGAAGGATACGTCCTGTGCCCGCAGTTACCATAGCTCACTGTCACTCTCCATTCTGCCTGAATCCAATCCCCRTCCTTTGGAAATCAATAGAAAGTCTCCTTTGGAGTCCTTTGGCTTCTGTTGAATCCAGTAGTGCCCTGTGTGACCTATTCAGCCATCAGTTACGTATGTGATTTAATTTTTGTGAGCTGACTATACATGTGGCTCTTATTTATCAATGTATGCCTAAAGTCTTATGACCAGCTGCACGGTTCATTTTTATGGAATAGACAACTGAGGCAAAGAAGGAACTATATTTTTTTGTTTACAGAAGAAAAGCTGGTGGAATTAGAAATTCAGCTGGAGTTCTGCTTGAACTCCTCAACGTGCACATGCCATCACGAACAGCAAATCGATACCATGTTGGGGGGGGAGGGGTGCACACATGCACGCACCCTTCCAAGAGGTTTTGTTCACTTCTCGCAATTCTGTGCAGCGCGGCAGCGGCCGACCGGGCTCTAAGCTGCCAGCGCTGCAGCCGGCCGTCGCCCGCCGGGTCGGCCCCCGCGGCGAGCCGGGCCGTGGCCCCTGCGCCGCGCGGCCGTGCGCGGCGTTTCCCCGCCGTCCTGGTAAGCCGCGCCACCCCGCGGCGTGAAGCGTTTGGGTTCGGGCCGCTCCGCTGCCCGTACGTTTTCCCATCAGGAAACGGAGCCAGCAGGACCCACCCAGGCGCCCGCGCGTTTCCGAAGGGAACGAGGGAGCAATCCACGTCCAAGGCTTTCAGGCTGTGGTGGATGAGTTGGATGTKCCTCCGGTCAAGTTGCAGCGTTCTTTCAAACAAAGTGGTAGATTAGCCTGAATCAATTCCCTTARCAGGTAAAAACTCATCCCCCGTACTTCTTGCTACTCAGAAGAGCACGTGGGAAATAGCAATCTTCCTCCATTTGTATGCTGTTACTGGTTATTTTGCCCTAAAAATATCTTTCCTGACATGTCACAAATTGTTCTGGAGATATTTGTCAGCGTGCCTTATTGTTTGCCGCTGAGCAGATTTATTACCAAGAGYTGAAGCAGTTTGTTTCTGTAAATAGTTTTGATGAAGAAATGTAAATAATTGATCAGTGTGTTGTTCTCTTCTCTTCCCTCGCAGTACGCTCAACAACAACAACATCACCCGCATTCCTGTTACCAGCTTCAATCACATGCCGAAGATCAGGACTCTGTAAGTCTTATCTTCGAAAATAGTAACGGCGGTGTAAGCTAGCTCTCTGAATAGCTGCCTTTTTGTGACAGTTGTAATTCAGTCTCTTGCCAATTCAAACCGTTCCAAGGAAGAAGATGACTAAACCAGCGCAGCCCTGAGGGCCCTTCGTCCGGTTACCCAGCTTGTAGGCAAGGTCCAGTTTTATCAAGATTTTGTTTTTATAAAGAACTGAAACTGGAACTTTTTTCCTATGGGAAATTCTGTAATGTCCAAATTTATTCCAAACTAAAATTCCACCAAAGTTGTAAAAATGGCTTGGATAGAGCAGATTATTTAAGTTTTTARTACCCTCTATTTAAATCTCATGTATTCTTTTGAAATTCAAAACACTTTCTGAAACAAGAAACTGTTTCGAAGGAAAAGGTTTTGAAGGAAAAAGAAAGAGTTTCTTTTCACCTACTTTCCAAAACAAAACGTCACTGATTCTGACATATTTTCCATAAAAACTTCTCTTTTGTCAAATCCGTTTTTCCACAGCTGGATATTATTCCATTGGAAAAGTTCTGATCAGCTTTAGTAGAGCAAAAGACAAAGACATTGAAATTAGACTGTATACATTTGTGGAATTTAACCATAGACCACTCAAAACATTTTCTTTAAATAAATTGTTCCTTTAAATGCCTTTGGGAATATATAGCTTCAGGAAAAATTGTGTTTAAAGAAAGTGTCTTTGATTTTACTCCAGAATGCAAAACAAACCAAGATGTGTTTACTCCTAAAAGCAAAGAAGGGGCAATTGTAATCAGGCTRAAACTTTTTCAGGCTACTCAGAAATAAAATGTGTCAGGGACGCTACGTATGTGTTTGTGAATCATGGTAGGGAGGTTAACGGAACTGAAGAAAAATGGCTCTCGCTCGTGTCGATCCGTGTAAGGTAACCTCTGATTTACACTTACTTTCTTCGTTAAAGGATGGCGTTAACAGATGTTAGTGTAAGTAATTAAATGGAAAGTGCCCGTTTAGCKGTGAGAAGGGGACGGATGAAGACCGTCGGGGTAGGGTTAAGGTTGCCGCGGCTTTGCCTCGCCTCCCTCTGCCGCGGCGGCCCGAGAGCGTCCCTGGCTCTTCGCATCGGGCTTGCCGGGACCACGGCTCGGGCCTGCTGCCGCTTCCCCGGTTTCCTTTTGGTTTCATTTCGGAGATGGCTTCGTCGAGAGTTCCCTGGGGACTTACACTGACTAATCCCCCTCTGCTGTAATTAAGAAAAGGAAAAAAAAAAAAAGAAGAAGAAGAAGAAGAAGAAGGAAGGAAGTCATAAATAGGATTTATAAAGGGAAGCTCTTATATTGAATTCTGAGAGCCACATTTTATAGAACATGAATGCTGACCCACTCTAAAAGGATTTGCTGGAAATTTAATTTAGGGTCTGTGGCTAAAAGGGCACCTTTAAAAACTGACATTTGTATCCATTCACCTTATGTCCTCTAACGGTAGCTTTTTCAATATCAAGTGGGATGTTTTAGTCTCCAAAGACTGCCAAATAACATGCAGTATCCTTTGAAGCAGTTCAGTACCGAGGTTAAAAAAACTTAGATAGGCAGGTGCAAATATAGTCAAGTGGTTTAGTTTACTGTGTTTCCCACCATCTGTTTAATCAGAGACATGAAAATCATCAAAATAGCGATTAATATAAGGTAAAYACAGGAAACAAGAGGAAACAAGTTGTATTTCTTATTTTTTTCTGCTGTTCCTTCTTATTTAAAATTCTTCCTCTATCCCCAAGTCATCCCACCACTTCTCACAATTGATACTTTATTAATTAAAATTATTAGTTATTGATAAAGCAATGTTACCTATGTAGGAACTTATTCAATACTTTTGGAACATCTTCTCTTCAGATTTTAGGATAATCTTGCTTGGGTTTAGCCAAGGTTTTTTTGAAACAGGTAGTAATGTCCTAGCAGCCAATGTACATCTGAACAAATGCAACACTGATTCGCTTTTATTCACCTATGTAAAATCTTTGTATAAAGATATTTTTTGTAGAAATATTCTAATACCTTCTCTAGTTTCCCAAGCTGTATTTGACTTGATAACCTATTTCTTCACCATTAATCATAAACTTTGCATGAGAGGGGAAAGCTGTGTGAGGCATACTAGTTGACTGAAATGTAGTATATAATCTCTTGCTTCACGATTCAAATGCAGGACAAGTGGATCAGGGCCAAAATTCATTAAGATTTGGTGGCTATATAGTATTCTTTAAAAATGATGCTGTTTGTCCACCTTCTCCAAAAGCTACTCGCTTCATTTTTTAGAGGCTGTTCTCAAGGATGCCTAGAGGGAACGTTCCCGAAGCAGGGACAAGCCCTCTCGTCGAGGTCCGGTGCCGCGTGGGGAGTGGTTTTTTCGGTGTGTGTCCCCTCGGGACACCGCTGAGCTCCTGCACGCAGCGCCTGGGCGCTTGGGGCTGCTTACGCTGCAGCTGGCTGCTCGGTGAGAGTTCTGCGGATAAATAGCTTTTCCTCTGTGGCTCTCAAAACAACCTCTCGTTTAAGAAGAACAGAGAAAGAAAAATAAAGAACATATTTGATTTCAACCTGACTCCTCAGAAAAAAAAAGAAAAAGAATGCCCATAAGAGTTAAAAACTGTAGGAATTCTTTAAAAAAAACCAACTCTTCCACGCTAGTGGTTTTTTATTTAACTGTCTCATTTCTGTTGTTAAGTTTATTGATCTTTTGGACTTGATTGGAAGTGACAGGAATTAGCTTTTATTGATCTGCTTTCCTTGGCCTGAAACAGCTTTATTTGTATTAAAGCCTGGCCCCTATACTTTTTGCTTAGTGATAGGTCGCCTGTTGTCTCTGTACTTGCAAATGACTGCTGAGATAGACAATTGCATTATCTTTTTTAAAGGTAAACTGAAAATGCGCAGAATCACTTCAGTGCTTTTCGTGTTCACAGCTGGTTGCCTGCTGTGATAGGGAGGGAAAATACTTTGAGGATTTAAACTCAGTGGTTCSTTTATAAGGTAACACAGCCTCCTTGTACTCGGCTGTTTCTGGCTAGATGATACTTGTTCTCCCTTCTTTGAAAACATACTGATCCGTTCTTTCAATCAACACAAAATGTTTATCAAAATGTTCTAGAAAGGTGAATGGTGCATAATAACAAAACATTTCACAGAAATCTAGCTTACTGCATTGTCCATTAATAAGCAACATAATCTCCAAAAACAAGTTCTTCTAGCCCATCCAAAGCAGTTACATCTTCTGGCATACCCAGAAGGCCAAGGCGTTGGGTCTCCGGGCWCCTGATTCACAGCCCTTTTCTGTGCCTGTCACGCTGGCACCGCTGCCGACCCCTGCACCGTCTGGAGGCCTCGCAGACAGACGGGTGATTCAGTCCTTTGCTGGATGGACAAGGCTAAATCCTGTGCACACCAGTTGTGGGCTTTTTTAACGTAATGCCTGTAACATTAGTGAATAATGCTTTGTCCAACCATTTCTGACAATTTTCGATCCGTTTTATCATTTCAGCTTTGCTATAGCATACAAACCTATGACTCCTTGTAAGAAATGAAATAATTCATATTCTAGGCTTTTGTTTTGACCTAGTAGCTATTAGAAATACTAGATTCACTCCCAAATGCATCATCATTTTTGCAAGACTTTATTTATTTATTTGTACATGCTAATGCTTGTGGAGGTCTCCACCARCAGACAGGAGCCGAGCCGGAGAGGAAAGCTGTGGGGCTGGATCCTTCACAGAGTAGATGAGGTTGGTAGGGACCTCTGGAGATCTTCTAGTCCAACCCCCCTGCTCAAGCAAGGTCACCTAAAGCATGTTGCCCAGGATTGTGTCCAGAGAGCTTCTGAGTATCTCTGAGGATGGAGCCACCACAACTGCTCTGGGCTACCTGCTCCAGAGCTAAGTCACCCTCCCCGTAAAGCAGATTTTCCTTATTTTCCCTTGCTGAACACAGTCCTTGCATGGCTCTGCAGCATGGTGCTGCTGGGGTCCTCTCTTCCATCAGGAATTAAAAATTCCTGTTTAGAACCTGAACACTTGCTTTGAATTGTCATAGTAAAAAGGGCATTGGTGAATTGGTAGAGGCAATGCAAGAATATGCAATGTATCAATAGCCTCTGTATTTTTTTTTTAACTTAAAAAGGAAAGAGAAGAAGGAAGACTTACGTTAGCTTCTTATCAGCCTGGCTCTTTTTTATATCAGTCATTCTTCGAATTCAATTAAAGCTATCACGTTCATGCATTTATTTCTGATAAAACTCATAAGCAAAATGATACTTTGAGGCATCTTCAATTCTGCTTGTTCTTTTCCGCAGGATTGTCAACTCATGATGGACCGCTAGGCAGATGATCAGGACTACAGATTATTATTACTTAAAACTAATTGTATTTCTTTATGTTTGTAGTCTCATTATCATTTAATTTTGTCCTTCAAAGACATTCTAAAATGTGATCCTAATATGCATATGTGTATTTGTTTGTATATGATGTGGTAGTGCAGACAGTCCCGACGTGACTCAGCTGGAACCGGTAACCTGCAGCGATCCTACTTGCGCTGGAGAGAAGCRGCAGGCAGACCCGTGTGTGTGCGCTCTGGTCTGTGTCTTGTGTCAAAGCATCACGTGTAACTTCAGGGCGGTTGTATGTGTTGCAGGCGGCTTCACTCCAATTTCCTGCACTGCGACTGCCACTTGGCCTGGCTCTCCGACTGGCTGCGGCAGAGGCGCACCATCGGCCAGTTCACCTTCTGCCTGGCGCCTGTAAGCCTCCGGGGTTTCCTCGTGGCCGAGGTTCAGAAAAAGGACTTTGTCTGCTCCGGTAATGGTACCAATTCTTCATTTGCCTMTCGTCTGACACTTTAATGTTGAAATGCATATAAAAACAGTGAATGGAAGATTATTACATTAGTTGTATTCTGTTGCAGTGCTGTTTTGGTTGCATCATTGCTAAACTGTGTGATAGTATATCAAATTATTATTTTTTTCCAGCTTTATATGAATTCCTGTGTTTTGGTTAGTGGTTCTGTTCTTAAATGATTTTTTTCTACTGTAGTATTGGCAAYGGTATCAACATAAGAAATCAGTGAAGTGGGGACAATTTGCTGTTTCTGAAGGGAAGAGCTCCACAGCTACTGAAATACAAATGAAAGGAAAAAGTAAATGCTAATCTGAATCTGTTGATAAAAGATTGGATTATGGACCCAGAAATACAGATTTTATCCTTAGGATTGAATCAGGATTCTTAATGAGCCATGGCATTTTACCTCTCTCTAAGTTTACTCATTGATAAATGCGGCTGATGGTATCAGCCCAATCCTCAAACCTTGTGTCTGTATATTGGACCTATTTGTTAAGTCTTCTGAACTGCACTGGGCTCTTTTCTGATAGAAATGCATTTAAAAAAAAAGAAAAAAAAGTAAATTTGAAAGAAGAGATCTCTGAATTTGACTGAAAGAAAGAGACTTTGGAGAGCAGAAGCATGGCAGTGTGTGGTAAAAAGAAGGGAAGGTATCAGACACAAGTTTTGGGGAAAAAGAGGAAAAAAGTAAAAAGGAAGCGAGCTTGCTATGAAGTGGACTTGAGTCCTAATCTTGATAACCTGCTGGTCTTTGGATACTGTGTTCTTCGTTTCATAGCTCTGTGTGTGGAAGGAGTTGGGCACCCTGCTATAAAAAAGGCAGCTGGACAGATACCCAAAAGCGTTGCCGCCATCCTTTGTGCATTATCTACAGCTACAGATGGTGTCCACACGTAGGCTAGCCAAGGACTTTGAGCTTAAAAACATGAGCCTAGTACAAAGAAATAGTATGAAAGAGGGAAGAAAGAGGTGTGGTCACAGTCACTTCTCTCGCAGAAGATGCCAGCTGGGAATGCTGAGCTGGATCACACAGGACCTGAGCACACAGGTGTACCAGGTGTTCAGCCAGCAGCYGTAATAGTGCCAGTACCCCGTCAGAGTCTGCGGAGGGTAGGTCCCTTCTGGTTTRTACAGTAAGCCTTTCAGATAAATTCCCAGCAGAATAGCCAAATGAAAATAAATGAATAAATAAGAGCCCCTTAGCATATCACATAATAAGCCTGAATAAGCCCCTGGAGTCATYTTAGAGTTTGAATCAAAGAAGAGGAAATGTAGTTTATGGGGAAGTTTTGTTGTAATGCACTATGCCTGACATTACAATAAAGCACCTTCCAAAATAACTGACTTGATCTAGCTACTTTTTAAAGTATTTTTGTAAACACGTGAAAGAAGTAAAAACAAGAATTAAGTAATAGGACTCTCAAGAATTTGTTAATCTCCTGTGTGCTTGCTTTTGTTCACTTACCTGCTGCCTTTGCTGTGTGCACTCCATAGGGCTGTGTCCTCTTGGTACCTGGGTTGGCTGTCAGAAGTATTCTGGGATTGCTGTTGCTAGAAGTGTGTTCAGGAATGTCTTTTTTCTGTCGTTTCAGTTCATAAATAGTGTGACCACAAACAGTAGAGAAATGGTTGTACTTTAAGTATGAGGATTTGATCCCAAGCTGAACTATACCATGGATGTTAACTTCACTCTCAGTCCTGGAGGTGTGCGTGAAGTGCAGTAGGCATGTGGAAAACAGGGACTCTACAGCAGTGATTTCTGTGGCATGATTTTCAAGAGTGCTGAGTGCCTGCAATTTCCATGCAGTTGGGGAGATTTGAGGATAGCCAGAATATCTAAAAAATTGCATTAAAATCTGAACCAAAAGAGAAGTTTAGAGATTTAACAGTCTTGTTTTCTCTCTCTCTCTCCTGTAAGAGAACTATCAAGGTTGGCCTACTTTTTCTTAAAAAATAAAATAATTAAAAGAAAAAATCCTTCCAGTAAGACAGTCTGTCAGCTGTATCCCTTATCTCATATTTGGAAAATTAAAGAAATATTCTGAAAAAGAAATGCATTTGAAGAGCTCCTTTTAGAGGAAGATGTAACAGAGAACCCCACTTCGTACCTGGTAGTTTTAGAAAAGCCTACATGGATAGGTACTTAAAAGAGGATGTAAACCTTCCCAGCTCCTTACTACAGTTTTTATTCCTGATTTTACAGTGTAATTTGGTCGTGTTCAACTATGAAGTCAGACTAGGACAGGAGGTGAGCAGTGAACTGAACTTGTCCCTCTGCAAAAGAATTTTACACTKTTTAAGATTAAATGAGCCACAGTAACTAGCCTCAAGCCGGCAGTGAAAGCCGCCTTCGCATCATGGTTATGGAGTGCTGAAATACAACATACTGAGCTACTCTGTTTCAGCACAGGCTCAGAGTTTCAAGTACTTCTGTTTTTATGGAAGTGGGAATATCATCAAGGAAAAAAACCTCTCAGCTTTTTCTGCATGGTAAAAGGAACTTCATCAGAGCATTCCTGTTGAAAGATTGTGCTGTTGTTGCAAGCTTCAACCAGGAAGAGGAGAATGAAATGTAGAAGTTAATTTGGGGAAAGAAGGAAAAGATACTTTAAAAAAATGCTTTCTGGTTGTTTTGAGCTTGGTGCAAAAATTCATTTTTTAAAGTTTTATGACTAACGTTACTTATAAAGTAAATTTTAGACCCTATGTACTGAGGAATAACATAAATTGGAAAAGTTAAGGTAAAACACTGACAGATACATACTGTAACTGGAGCCCAAGTTTCTTAATTCCTTCTGGGGCACCGCACTACTGGTCCTGTAGAGTAATGATTTATAAGCATTAGGTGCAAAAGCCCTCAAGACCCTGTTGCTGAAATCAGAATTATGTGCTGATATACCTAGGTAAGTTGAGAGTTCCGTCTTTCASAAGTGTTCAACGTGTGCACGTAAATTGTAGAAGTGCTAATTCAAATGGCATTAGTAGGCAAGTTGTAAGCAGTGGAAAAGCTATTCTAGATTTTATTTGTCCAGGCCTTTGAGCGTCTGGCTCAGGACTGTAGATAAACATAGAGGATTAAGTAGTGTGCAGTTGCCTGGAGAAAAGTTTGCAAATATGTCTGGTTGGATCTGCGCTGCTGAGAGGGCAGGGAAAGGTCATTAGTGGGGACTGCAGCATTAGTGGGGTTGGAGGTGGGTGGCCCCTTGCCACTGAGGCATGCTGAGGTCCTGCTGGCTGTGCCGTCTCCACCTCAAACCTTCTGGCTGGCTTTTGAGGCAAGCTGTCCCTTCCTGGCAGGAGGGTCGCCCCCCCAGCGTTGCCCCTGATGGAGCAGCCTCCTGGAGCTCTGCCTTGAAGCCATCTGTTCCCCAGGAAGCTTCCAGGCACGCTCCTTGCTCTGCRCAGCTGAACTGGGGAAGGGTTTTGTGCTACACTGCTCGCTCAGGGCAGTGTGCTGGAGCAGCGGTAGTGTGTGACAGCCATAGGGTGCGTGCCCCAGTTGATAAGCTCCAAATAGGATCATAAATTTCTGCCTTCCCTCTCCAGCCTAACCTTGCAATTCACTGCCACGGTGCAGCAGCAGGAGGAACGGTACACGAAGCAAAGACGTAATGTCAGACGAAATACTGCCTTCGCTGTGGTACCTGGGAACTGTTTATCTTYGTGTTCCTTGAGCTTGCCAAGAAGCGTCCGCGGGGGCTGGCTGACGCTCGGTAGCTGCTGGAGCCCTCCAGTCTTTGCCTGGATCAAAAGCAGCTTCCGTGCCACCTTCCAGTGCTTCACTGCCGAACTGGGTTTTCTCTTTCTGTCCGCCTCTCCACCTCTTCCCTCTTTCCCTCCCTCTCCGCTCTCGGTGGTCGTGCTCTTTCTTCTCTTAGCTCAATTTGACTGTGGGTCTTGGGTTCCCCTTCTGAGCGCTCGTTCCTGCTGCAGCGGAGGTTGCTGCGCATGCCGAGCGGTTGGGCCGGGTGGCGGAGCCTCGCCGGCCGCGTTCGCCGACGGGGCGGGGGTTTGTGCCCTTACCCATCCGCAGACCAGGTCGTCGTTTCTCAGCGGTCACTTGCGAAAGAGACCGTGCGGGAGCGGAGCGGGGCAGAGCTTTGGCGGGTTTCGGTGGCGATGGGAAGGAAACCACTTCTCCTGCGTGCTGCTGCTGCCGGTTCTCGGGCAGCGCGACGGGGCTGGGTGCTGACTAGGCTGAAATTAGATGAGATTTCTTAGAACAGAGCAACAGTTAATCAATGCTTGCTTTTCTCACATAGGAAGCCACAAATTCCCATCAGATTTTAAAACCTTGAAATTAATTTGGAGCTGACTTATTCTATATGTGTTACAGTAAGAAACTTAGCTACATGTAGATTTAAAGTAGAGAGTTTTTAATGGCTTTCTAAGTTTAATAATGAAACAAGAGTTGCAGAGAAGGAACTTAGTTACATTAATCGTTCTCTTTTTCATTAGAAACTAGACTTTTTTTCTGCTTCTTGATCCTTAGTTCCCATTCAGAGGATGCTACAAGAACCTGAAGAAAATTAAGCTGCATAATTCTGGAGGAAATTGGTTTTGGTCGTTATGAGTTACATCAGCCTGAAACTGATGCTCAAGAGAAATCATTATCAGAACCAAGGGTCTAGTGATTGATGGTATATTAGCTGATACTGATTTTAAGAAAATACTGGATTGATCCAACTGTCAATTTAAGATCTACAGTTTCGTGTGGCGGAGCTGCYGCTGAGGTGTAATGAAGAGGAAGAACTGTTAGCTTCTTGCTGCTTAATGAGGACTGGAAGCCCTAATAAGGAAGCAGATTTATTTGTTTAAGGCAGGTCAAAGAGTGTTAAAACATAGCTGCTGCTGCCGCCTGCCCCAGACCACACGACTCGGTGGCTTGTCTCGCTCCGTTTTTCTCTTWGTAACTTCAGAGCGTGTCGTGGGGGAGAAAACCGGCAGCGAGGAACTGATAAAATACCGCTCCTCAAGCTCGTCGCGCTGGCGGGGCCGCGCGGGAGGCGCCCACGGAGACGCGCGCGGGGAGGGCGCCTGCTCGGGCGCCTCGTGCAGCGGCGCGGCCGGGAGGCAGCGGCAGCTCTGCCCCGTGGAGCAGGGCCGGAGGCGCCCGGCGCCGGCCGCCGGGGCTCCCGGGAGGCTGCCTCCGCCGCCGGAGGAGTCTCGGCTGCCGCCTCAAAGCCCTTCGGAAAGATCGTCTTCGGAGTGTGTTCTGAGAAGGCTTTTGTGGAACCCGGRCGGGATTTTTGCCCCATGCTCTAATTGGCTTCCCCAAACTAAAACCGAGATCCATCTAAGGAAGCGTTCCCGCACTAGGCATCTGTCAGCTGCTCCTGCAAAGAAACCCTGTACGAGGGTCGCAGAGATCCTCGCTGCTCCTTGCTGGAGTGAGTTTTCTATTTCCGTTTGCTTAAATGGAAGGAGGTGTCTGTTTACACGCGTGGAAGCTTAGATTTCTCATTAGCAGTTTAAATTTCCTGTGGCATCTGCATCTGTGTTGTTTCACAACCCTAGAATACACTTGGGTTGCCTCACGTGTAAGATGYGGCTTACAGAGGCTTTTTTATTTTGGGGACTGTCGTAGAAATCTGAGGGATGCATACAAATTTATTCAGGCATCTAATATTTCTTTGAAGACCAAAGCTGAAAATTTGCTTTAAATTACAGTAAATGTAGTTTTTCTCTTAGAAAATCGTGCCGTACCTGTTCAGTCTAATTACATTGGTGCTGGAATTGTCCTTCTCTGAAGTGGAGCAGGATTCGCTTTCCCTGTGTTGTTCTTTAGTCCTTGTGTAATGATGGCAGATCGGGGTATAGTTATTCAGCCGTTTGGTTTTTGAACTGTTGCTGTAAGAATAATCCTATGATTAGCTTCTGTGCTAGCGGGCAAACACAGTGGTTTGTTTTATTGCTAGTRCAATCATAATGTTCTGGTATACAAGGGAAATGCCTCACGGCACTGTGTGCTGCCACAGGTTGGTACCGTAGCCTTGTTCTGAGCCACGGCTCAGGAAGAGGAGTATTGCTACATTCATTAAATATGAAGGGTYGGGCTTGGATCTGAGTATGTGGCCAAACCGCTGAATCAAATCCATAGACTTCATTTTTATCTTCATTTTGTGTTTGAGATATGTATCTGATTGGCAGCATGTCTGGATACTTAAATAAAAAGAACTCAGAGCATGTGAAGTGCAAAATTCCATAAATGTATAGGTGGCAAATGCAAAGTTATGTACAGTCAGTGTCAGAAACATGTGAATTTCTGTTTTATTAATAATGAAATTTGGTGATGTTATAAATTTACTTTGAACTTGAAGGGATCGCCTTGCTCACTGAGTTCATTGCTTGCAATTGCAGGCAAATATAAGCGTTTAGGCTAGAAGGTCCGTAAGACTTTTATTCTGTAAGTTCCATATACAATAAATAGCTTGAATTTACCAAAGCGCTCTCGCAGAAGGCTGGAACTTCAGTGTGTTATACTTCATACTTCAGTGTGAAAGTGAACCCCATCTTTGTCCGCTTCCTTAATAGACCAACTTTTGCRTTAAGTCCAGGAAAAGAACTTCTATTTCAGCTGCTGTAGGACACAGTGGGAGCCCAGAAGTAAAGCAAAATGTGCAGTCAAGCAGGATCAAGCCAAGTTTCAGCTGCCTGTTCAGACATCAGCAAAACAGGTCTCAAAATATAGTTTTAAACTATTCCTATGCTTTCCATAACTTTATCAAACTTTATCATGAAGCAGTTCGGGTTCCTTAATCCAGATAGCCTGTTCAGAAGGCCATTCCAGAGCTATGCTCCCTTGATAGGCTACATTTGGTCATGACTATTATATATCATTTGATCTTGTACAGGTATTATCCTTTCCCTTAAATAATTTGTATTCCTCTTCATTTTTATACCTGAATATATTTATAAGGTCACTGTATCATTCTGGACCTATTTTTAATTGTCACTTCATRTGGAGCTTCCAGAGTGCCTGATACAAATTGTGGAACTGATTTTAATAAGATTAGTGTGCAACAGATGCCATTTGGACTCTAGAAGCACTATGTCTTGTAAGACTTTCTAGTAACAGTGTTTCTTTTGTCTTTGGTCTGTTTTGAAAATGCAAATAATGCACAAAACCAGAGAGGCAAATATCTGCTAACAGCCTTCCTAGGGTGCAAAAGTGAGGAAGTGAAGTCCTGTGAAGTCCTGGGTGCTCAGGAGAAATGCCTGCATCCTCCAGGCCGGAGGAAGACGTTGGCAGAGGGGCTCAGTGCGCTTCTCAGCGTGTTGGGGACATGCCAGCACTCCAGCTTTTCAATGACTCCTATGGAGACTTAAAGAGAATAAGATTCCCAGAGAGAAACAACTTTGACGTAGGTTAGCACAGATCGAAGTTGTCTCCTAGACTGTTGCAGTTTTTATTACTTCTTCAATAGAACAAATCTGCCTGCTAGACTTCAACTGCTACCAGTTAGTGTGTTTCTTTGTTTTACCAACTTCCATTTCATTTAGAAAAATTCCGTGCAATTTTGGGGCTATTGTTACTAAGAAATAGTTACAAATATTATTGCTTTTGGGCTAAGGCGATGTGAAGTAGTGTCTGATTTTCATTAGGTGTTGCTTTACTGGTACGTGTTGAAATACGCAAAGTATAATTTTATTGAATAATATAGGCTTTTTTCATTATGCCAGACCTTTCCTTTTGCTGCAGTTGGTTATTTCCTATTTATTCCTAAATATTTATTTGTAAACCAATTTGCATCACCTGTGCCTACAGCACAGTTGTGCTCACATGCCGTGAATTTTTAACAAATAGATTCACTGTTTGAGAACGTTCAGCAAAACAGTGAACTTGAATCAAATAATGAATATTCATGACAAGCACGTTTTTGCATACCGTGAGCTTGATGGTAAGTATTATCATCATCAATCAGGCGTCCAAATCACTAATCATAAATGCATAATGCTGTGCTCAGTGAAAAACTGTTGAATGACCAGAAATGGAAATATTTACATAAACCATTTGCTGTACTTTGCTGTAGAACAAACACGTTTGTACAAATTTTTCTGCCTTAGTGGCGTGTTTGCCATCAACAAGGAATGTTGAATTGCAGATAGTTAGTTGTGATTGGTTTGCCCATATCTCTCCACAGCCCTATAAGCATACAAGTGTATTTTAATACTGGGATGCAAACAGTCAGGAGCAATACGTCTGGTTTAGGTATCTTCTTGAGGTTGTATTGCTGGGAATCTAGTAAAAGCTGTATTATAGCTCATGTAATAGTAATTGATTTCAAATGCCAATGACTGACTGTCCCTGCTTTGTGAAAAGTTCTGATGGGTCATTTTATTAAACCACAGAAGGTCATAACATATCCACAGAACTGCAATACTTGTACTGTTTTGTTTATTGATCAATAATTTCTTGTCTGCTRTACTTAAAATGATTTAAAGTTGCCACAAATTTTTAACCAGTAAATACATCCTGTCAGATTTATATTAAAATCGATCAATATTTTTGACAAATAACTAACATTTTGCTGGTAGAAAAGAGTTGCGGTAAGGGCAGTCAGATAGATGAGGAGGTAATAAAGCACACTACTTAGTGTGCCGTAATTGGGTGCCACTGTAAATGAGATTATTTGGTTTATTCAGTCATTGCAAAAATTTATTTTAAATGCCTGTGACATTTAAACTCCATAACCATTCTATCCTAATCGTAATTTCAGTCTGTTTGCTACTCTTGAAAGGCTAGAGGCCAATGAGATGATTATTTGAAAAGAGTACTTAATTTTGCTGTACACTGCTGGGTCCTAAGTCTCTCCTTTCTCTCCCTAATCAGTCTGAGACTGTTAAATTAAGTGGTACAGGCTAATGGCAGGCCAGATATTAAAATACCGTAAACATTGAGACTATCATTCCATTACATCAGAGGCACAAAAACTGTAATATTTTTTGCTAATTTTGATTTCTATCCTAGACTCCACATTTTAGTGTTGTTTTAATAATAAAATATATAAGTGAATTGATCATTTTTATCTGTTAGACAAAAATGTAATTAACGTGGTGAACTACTGCTGCTGTTTAACAGAAAAATATCTGAATTGACAAGATGACAGATAGTAAGGAGAACTTCAGAAGAGAAAATCTATGCATGTAGCTGGCTTCTTGTTGTCGTTTTTTTTTTAGCATTCATACAATAAGGACCTTACTACACTTGTAAAGGCCTCAAAAAGGAAACCTGAAATATTTATACTTTTCTTGGGTCTTTTCTTTTCAATAAGTATTACCAGCATAAGGAAAATTAATTTTTAGATGTGACGTATCTTTAATTTGAGGCTGTATTGCCTTGGGACCTTGGATCTCTCTTTATTCTTACCCTTTGTATACATATGAAAATCATATCCACAATTTCCAGGGCTTCAAATCTCATAGTCTACTTGGACTTGTTTTCTTGACAAGTCCTTTCTTTAGCATCTCTCCACAGCTATACAAACATCTGATTTAACACTCCTCAGGGGTTTTTTGATGTTTTAATTCTAGAGGTCTGCTATGGAACTCAGCATACATCCTCCTTTAATTGCAGTTTAATGCAAATCAATTTTCAAATTCTGTTTTTATAGCATGATTAAAGAAATCTTTAGCTCAGCAGATGATTATTCATGGAAAAACTGATGAAATATGGACTAAATGGCTGTGGAGTGTTTATGTGTAAATAGTATTTTGTCTTTTGCAAAAGAAAAACATAAACAAAACCATTTGATAACCATGATCAATCATTTATGCACAAAGTCATTTTGTATCACTGAAGTTTCCAGAGATACACARTCCAGGTTTGCTCTGGCTCATCAAGAAGAAAGAATTTAACCAAATGTAAAGGGGTACATTCAGTATGGAATCAAAAGTGTTCTTACTCCTAGCACGGTATATCGTTCTACAGTGACAGAAGTACCAGGTATTTTGGGCCACTCAGAGAATTCAGGCTTATAATGAGAAATTATGTTTACAGAAATACTCCTATTTCCAGGATAATTTAGTTGAAATGAGAAATATTAATGTTAATTATATACAGAGAAAACACAGTCCGCACAGAGATAAACTTTTTGCTTTGCTTTTACACTTTTTTTTCCTTCACTGTTAGCTTAGATTCCATATCATTACATAACTTTGATATTTTTCATCCCATTTCAGTTGCATCTGTATTAAAAATAAAGATGTAATGGTTGCTTTCTCTATATCATCTCCATAAACCTCCGTGCTTAACTAACTGGTGATTTTTTTAGTCACTGTCCAGCCTTCAGTCACTATTCAGCCTTAATACTTACCAGTATTCTGTTCATGAGGAAGTTCCTGTTTCCTGGTTGAAATGCACAGATAAATGGCTTTTGGTCCAAATTCAAGGTAAATGAAAGGACTCCTGTTGGCTTCAGACAACTGTCTATTGGRTCCTTGTTCAGCAAGGACCTGAAGGGCTCACTGGCCAGCATGAGTAATGCCCTGACAAAGCTTTCAGTCTCTCCACTTGAAAACATGCTAGGATGTTTCATGATGCCTAGCCRTAGTGGGGTATTAATTAGTGCCTCATTACTGCTGCTGCTTGCTTTCTGCGCAAGCAAGGTTGGTGTAGCTGCCCTTTCTCCAGCTTTTCAGAGTGCRTGATAGAACCTGTTTCAAATACCTTGGGCACTCCGCAATTCTGCATCTCACAAAACGTACATGCTGGGCTGAGCTCTCCCGAATCTTCTACGGGTGTTGATTTAGATGCAGTACCAGCAGCTACAGACTCTTAAAACACAACTGGCAATGCATGACGGTTTTTTTTCGTGTTGTGCCCTAATGAAAAGGTAATATATTACTCGAGTCTCTTCAGAAGGCACATCAGACTTGTATGATAAAGCCCATACGGAAGATCTGACCTTGCTGCAGGCATCCTTGGTGCCTCCTGGACAGCAAGCACTGCTCTGAGGTGCTCCTGCCCAGCCCAGGCATTTCTTTCTGTCTCTAAGAGGCACTCTCACTGATTTTTCCGTTGCTCATTTTTGGTACAGTTTTGGATATCACAGCCAGTGTGGACAGATGAAAAGCGTAAAATCCTATGTGATCATATTGTGGGAGCAAACCTCTTGTTCTTAGGGACAGATCAGAGAGGCCTGTGCGCATTTGAGGGCAATATAAAACGTTTTTGGACACTTAACGCAGTTAAAATCTTACAGAAACCTTGGACTCAGGGAAGGGCAGAGCTGGCAGAGCTCCGTTCGTTTTGAAGGGATTCTGTAACTCACAGCGATGGTGTGTCTGCCCTGCTCTTCCCTAGCCAGAAGACAGACCGAGAGAACTGCTTGTCCAGCCTGTTGTACGTGTACGTTTTTAACTCGTTAAGCTTGCATCTTTAGATACAAGTAGTTGTACTGTATTAAACGCCTGCACACCTTACATRTGCATACTGTGTTAAAACTTCTCAAAACCTCATTTCTAGATGCCTCAATTGGAGTTCTGAGGTTTGATGTGGCAAAATATACAGTGTTTTAACAAGTAAAGTGTTTTAATTTTTTCAGTCAAAGGACTGGAATATGTTTTCTGATTGTTAATCTGCTATAACCTTAAAAAGAAACAGATTTTTTTCTGCTTTTATTAGTATTTTCTCTCTTCTTTGTGGTACAAACATTCAGCCCTCTGTGTCTGGTCATAATTCAAAAAGATGCTTGAAGTTATTTGTGTTATAGGTACTTATACGAACTCTTATACAAAAGACTTGTAACCATTTGAGTAAAATTGAAATAAGTGCTGCAGCTTTGAAAAACTTAATGTCAGTAAATTGAACTTGAATCTAATGGGCTGATTAGAATGTATCTAGAGCAATGTCCTCATGCTTGCCCTCTAAGTAGCTTCCTGTCTTTCAGTGGGATTATTAAATTGATAAATGACTTGAAAATTTGAACCCATATTTTCTATAAATTTCTTTTTGTGATTCCATTATCTGAATTGTCTAATCTTGTAAAAAAACTAGCTTTTTATTTCCAGTCTTTATACCATAACAGGTTATCTCTTATCAAAAACATAAGTCTTTGCTGCTACCTGTCTTCTCTCAGTACGTAAAAATACTCAACGGATGTCAGTATAATGAAATTCATTGGCAAAGGCAACCTGTGGAAATATTCCTTGATCTTTAGGTTTATWTTCTAAATCTAGATTTAAATAAACTGATATGGTCGATTACAGGGGAACGGAGTAAAGAAGTGTCCGTGAGGAAAAGAAATTATGATAGAGTGGATAACGTGGAAGAATAAGAACATCGTAATCTGCCATACATTTTCTCTGCAATTGATTTATAGCACATTATATTCACTGAATCCAAATAAATTATTACTTAATATAGTAAAAGGATCTGGAAAACTCAGGGGCTGATGTATTTTATTGGTAAAATCCCAGGCAATCATTTTTCAAGACTGACATGTAATGTTCTTGTTATGTCTCAGGATCCCAGTCTGAAGCTCCATCGTGCAGTGCCAGTTCCATCACTTGCCCATCTGCCTGCACCTGCAGCAACAACGTGGTGGACTGTCGAGGACGGAGCTTAACTGAAATTCCAGCTAACCTACCGGAGGACATTTGGGAAATGTAAGTGCCAGTGTAATGCAATGTTCTTTGCCATGTCATTCCATTTTAGTCCTTTAATGTAAATTAAGTTGTGGTGCAACATTGCCTTACCTCCAAACAAGGTGAAGTTTTTGGCGTATTAAGTTCAGATTGTATTTTCATCTAACAAATCTGGGATTAGGGTCTTAAACCTAGGAAAAGAAAATACACAGCACCTTTTTCTGTATGTGTTTTATAAAACAGAATTGTTTCATGTTTAGTTGGTGAATTTTCCAAGAGATGGGGGCATTTCATGTTGGCTAGGCAGGATGCATGTGCAGTGAAGTAGTCTGACATCAAAGCAGACTGTCTCTGCTGATTTTATTTCTGTTTTCTGCCTCCTACATTCCATTATTCCTAATTCTTAAACATTTTACTGACTTTTTTTTTTTGTGTTGTGAGATCAGATGCTGGTTTTACAAACTTGCTTGTCTTTTGTAGCTTTAGCAATTGTACTCATCTATTTTTTATGTCTTAATACTACCATGGTTATGAAATAGTGTTACATGAAACCAAATTGCTTTTGGTTAGTCCATAGGGAATTTAGAGCAATTCTTTTCCTGTTCAGGTGTTTGTGATGCAGAGGTCACCCATTTCCTACCAGCTTTTACAATCTTAGTATTATGGATTCAACTATTCATGTAGCTGCTGCACTCATGCACCTTCTCGATGCTGTAGAAGTAYTTCTACATCACAAAATTCGCTAGGATAAAATGTAGATGAATTGCTCCTGTGTAGCCTGGCCCACTGTGATTTAATATTTGACTGCCAGGAATATGTGAGGGTTATGGCCGATGAAGATGCTGTGCCGTATTGTTTGCTGGTGAACTGCTCTCAGTCACTTAYAATTTAACGTTCGCCTCAGAATTGTTTTGATTTCTGTCTCATCGTAACAGAGGTAGTTTATTGTGCTTGATTTTGCACCTAGATAAAAAGATGTATTAAAAAAGAAAAAAAAAGCTGAGTAAATGCAAAGCATAAACATCTTAAAATCAGCATTGTTGGGAAGGTATCTAGAGCATGTAAAAATATTTGCAGGAAATACAAGCTTGTAYACAGGCTGTTCTGAATGCTCATTTACTTGCCTGCCTTTGGGAAACARTTCAGGGTATAGTGGTTGTGCTGATTGCCAGTATATTCTGTTATGTGCAAAATGTGCATGTAGTATTTGGTTTTCTACTGCTGAAAGTGGTTGTAAATTATCCTGAAAGTATAAATTGTAACTGGCRTAGTAAGAACATTAAACATTTAGTCCTACTCTCAATTCTGTCAATTAGGATACAAATATCTCTTTTAGAAGTGACCGGAATGGTGCAATAATAAGAGACAAGACGATGAGCTTGGTTCAGAGTTGCGCATGAACTAGGGCTAAGCTAGGAGAGGAATTGTAAAATTTTGTTCAGTAGTGTTGAAAATGCTAGCAGGAGTCAGGAGATCTTTGTGGCTCCATGCCAGGACTCTGGAAATCGCAGAGAGAGCAGGATCTRCAGGAGTGCCAAGGGTGGCGTGTCTGGTGGCAGTGTGAGAAAGCAAGTTAAAATACTTGTCTTCTGTGTGGCAACAACAGTATCCGGTATCAAGGACGCTCTTTCTTGGTTGCCTTAACCTAACCTCTGTAACTTGCAGTAAAAGCAAATTAGAAGAGATCTTTAGGAGAGCAGAGAGTGAAGGAAGTCTTGGAAAGCCTTTAAATTAGGTAGTGAGGTTGCCACTCAAGGTATACATAACATGTTGGGAAACTTTCTTAATCTGGAGGTAATAAACCTCCTAGCTTCATAGAACACAACATAAAGCTCTTTGCACGTGGTTCAGCATCAGACTTCTTGCATTTTTGGCAGTACCTATTTCACTCTTTGACCATAGATAAACCTTTTAAATTATTCTAAGCCTACACATATCCTTTGCAATTCCCAGGAATTTCAGATGGGAATAGCTCTGCAGAAAGAATAGTGTGACTRGTATGTTCAGAGTGTAATATGAGCTGACCCTCATAAAAACATTTATTGCTCACTTTCTGTTGGAATAAATCCTGTAAAGGTTTCATTTTTATGGAATACATATTAAGAAACTTAAGTAGTCCTATCAGAGTCAGTCTTAGCCRGTGACATTGCTCACATAGTTTTTCCTATTGGTAAAGCAATGTTTTCATTTTGTAAAAGTATGAAAAAAAAAAAGTAATCAAGTAACCTGAAGCCAGGGGCAGAGTATTAMATATTCCCACATCTAGTTTGAGGAAAGAATATTCTCACAGAAAAAAAAATGTATCTGGAAACATGGAAGATGCTGCCACAGTGTTTTCCTGGAAAAATTCCTACATCATTTCCTTTGACCAAGAGAGTGATTCAGTTTTATGCAGGACTCCGTCATACCTGCCCTCAGAAATTCAGTTTGTTTGAGGCTGCTCAGGGCTTATTCAGTATAAAATCCACATGCAGGCCTGGTCCCAGCTATACGGGGAATGTGAGCATCTTTTGGTTTGCCACGACAGGCAGTATTATAATAGTCCCTTGCCTGTAGCATGGTAGCTATGGGGCCAGATAAATGCCCTGTGTGTGCTGCAAGCTGCCTCTCCTGCCGCTGCTTTTCCCTTGGGATCCATCCCCTGTGCTCGGCGTTTAGTCGGGGCCTTTCYGTAGGAAGCGGCTGGGAGCGGGGCTGCCTGAACACCTCTTCCTGGGCTCCGTAATCGCACGGCYTGATCCTCACCTTCCTCTAGAGAGCTGCGCTCGGTTTCCTTGGAGGCGTGCTGGGTACTGGCGAACGACGGCGCTGGGTCGCTATTAGGTGGACTGCGCCACGGAAACATCCTCTGGTTATTATTTGAGATGGTGCATTCTCGATGCATTCACTTTTGTCTGGCATTGTAAATACTCACTGCATGTACAACATATTTCTCCCTGTGGACACTAGTCCCTTCATAATATTTACATATTAGTATGAAAATACTGCACTTTCCTCAGCTCTGTGTTTCCCCCTGAGGCGTTTCCAAATTTCCTTGCTTGGTTATTAGTTGCAGTCAGTTATGATGTTTTAATTCTTGCGTTTCCTCTTAACTCAGTATTTCTCTGTAAGCCAAACTGTATCAGSTAGGAACCCTGCCTCACAGTCTGCCCGCGAAAATGAAACATGCAGCTCTTACTCTAACATGGTTATCGAAGGCAACCTACATTTCAGCATATGTTTCAGTATTACTTAACAATACTCTGCCTTCCTGCATCCTTTCTTCATTAATATGGGCAGGCAGAACCTTCTCTAGTGAAGCTGCCAACAAGTCCTAAATTTGTTTTTGTTGATAAAAATCTGTCACAAAACAGGCAWCTCGCTTGTCACAGGACATGAAACAACCATCACATGATGCTAATTTTCATTTGCTGCTGACCTCTGCCATATGGGACTTGGAAGTCTGTTAYGATACTCTATTATTTCTCTCCCCAAAATGCATTATCCTGAAGGCCCTCATTGCAAGCAGGCTTATTATTAAATAAAGGAATTCAAGAATGCYAGAAAGTGTATTCCAGCCTTCCTTTTTCATAAAACAGGTAGCTAGAATGTGTAAGATGTAATTCATTTTTTATAGAGCTGCTAGCTCAGTGAGGAGCTGACATCAGCAGCCATATMGACTGAGGAAAAATGGCTTGCAAAATGTTGAAGTGGAGGAATATGGACTGCTTAATCTCTGCTTACAAAGTGGTTCTTCTGTAGTATTTTCAGAGGAAAAATGAYTAGTGTATGTTATAGAGAATCACATGAGAATAAGTGTGGAAAAGTTTTGTCTGCATAATCGGCATACGAGGAAACTRTGGGGGTTTGGGCTGTTGTGGGCTAGGTGGACAGAGCTCTGAGCATCAGGATRTTAATTCTGGATAGCTTTTCTTTTTTTCTTTCTTTCTTTTTTCTTTTTTTGAGAATTTCCTTATGACAGAGCAAGGATTTCTACTTCTGCCTGTTTCCTGAAACCTATCATGTACACCCAGCCTGAGCAAGAGCACAAGAGTGGAGAAGAGYGTCCCGGGGGGAGGAGGGCTCCTGGGTGGCTGCAGCAGTGGCAGCCACCACTGCCCTGGAGAAAGCTGCAGGTAGTGCAGAAGAAGGACCTATTAGGRCTGGCCTGGCCTCAGAGAAGTCAGGAAATCAGTGGGATGAGAAGGCTGAAATCAAATGAGGAAACAGTGAAACACATGAGGAGAAAGCCTGGGGACTCGGGGAATCGGAAAGGCTATTGGCAGTGGAGGGAGCCTGTGGTAGGGAGCAGCACCTGGAGCTATGACCAGCAGGGGTTTCTGGAGCCAGGACATGGTGTGCGAAGGGCCCTGGCGCACGGCGGGCGGATGAGGAGATGATGTCTGGTGGCCAGCAGCAGCGAGGGTGAGCACAGGGGGTCTCTTCCCACCAGAAATCCTGCCTGTCCTCCAGTGCCATCCTCTCCCATCACTGTGGACTTCTGAAACCCAGTAACAGGTTGCGTGTTCTTGTCCCTGCCCACTACTGTCAGTCTGCGTAGAGGGTATCTATTTTAATGTCAGTTATTTCTTCCATTTTGGCCTAAAGGCTGGTCTGGGTGGTGCACTTCTGTTACACATGAGTTTCCTTGTGTGATACTGCATGGTGGAATTGGTTATTTCAGCTTTTGCTTTTTGACCTGCTAGATTAATAAGGAAAGGATGATATTAAAATATTTAAGGTTTATTAAAATATTTAAGGCTTCAAATTCAAACAGTTGAAAAATTAGAAAATGCCAAAATGATTGTTGCGGTTGCAGTCTTCCTTCAGTGCTTTTACAGGGATTAGCTATGACGTGCTCCTTGGTTGCAGCGTAGCCTCTTGTTGGTGCTGTAAGACTGGACTCGTTCCTTGCCTGGCATGGCTCGTTCCTCGGAGTGGCCCAGGGCTGGGTGGAGAGGGAGCCTGTGTGCGCAGGACTCTGGCTYATTAGTGGCAGAAATTAGAACGTATTCTGAAGTGGAGGCTGCCAGCCCCTCAGGGAAAAGTCTTGCTTTGGCACCCGTGTCTGGTCAGAAAATAACCACGGTCCAGTCTGGCCATTGGGCGGAGAAAAGAGTAAAACAGGATGGCAGCCCGTCTTTCAGGACCTAGGCTTGGTGTGAGGTCGGTTTGGAGATGCCTGCTCTGTCTTGGTTTAATTTATCATCTTCTGCATTGATAGCTTAATTGATGACTAATATTTTTGTAAGTCTGGAAGATGTTTGGTTTTGCTGCATAATTTTTACTCTTAGGAAAAACACTAGCATTCACTGGGCATAAAGGAAAAATCTAGTGCACTTGACTGTTGGTTTTCTCATAGTTCTCTTAAAATGAAAACAAGCTCACTTTTCTGTTAGAGAGCCACTTTGACATGTAATTTTCTACTTATACTACCTTTAATGAGTTTTTGACAAATTTAATTTTAGAGAATTGCTGTCTTGAGCAGAGTTGGGCAGGGCTGGTGGGTGGCAGATGGAGCCAGCCATCAGAGAGATGGRAGATTTTTTTGCTTTTCTTGCTTCACTGATTCTTCGGGGAAGAAGTCACCCTCCCTGGTCTTCGGTATGTGTATGAATGCATATATAGGAGTGCTGTGACTTAAGTTAGGAATCTTGATGAAGCTTTTGTGATTGTGAGGAAGGTATTACAAAAATGCTAAATACTCCTAGAGCTCTCCTTTAAAAGTATGTAACTGGCATATGCAAAATCAATTTTCCCCCTATTAAAATAAAGCCAGAAAAGCTATTATAAAAAGATTGAGCACCCATGCTCTATTTATTWATTCTAATAAAAATTATTGTATAAATTGTAAATTAACTGCACTGTAACTATTTCCTGTGTATTAGTATTTGACTTTGAAGGTCTCAGCTTAGAAAGGCAAGTGTGTGTTTTTTTCTTTTGTTCAAGAATATAAGCATGTAAAGCCTCTAAACTTTGGGGATAGAGGAAAGACAATTCTGCTTTTTATATTGTTCTTCTTCCTTAAAAAAAATTATAATAATTTTCCCAGGCTTCCAGTAAATACTGCAGCTTAAGCCAACACAGTATTTTTGAACACTCTAATAAATGTTCCATAATTGCCTCTGGTGGCAAGTTCTCTGGCTAGGGAATCAGTTTGGCTCCTGTAGTTGAATCATATAATCTGATTTTCATTCTTTGCTGTAAACTGGCTCTGGACAGTTTCACATGTCAAATTTGACTACTGTTTTCTGGATCTCACAAGGCAAGCTGTAGCACTGGCTCCTTACACTCAACATCCAAAAGCAGTTTCTATTGTCAGGCCAAAATTATGTGTAAGACTTTCTATTCAGTGAGAGCAAAACACAAAAATAGTAGAGGAAATATTCTAAATTCAGAGTCAGTAGAGAAAATATAAATCAGTTGGAAATGTCAATAATAAAGATGTTTTGTGTACTGAGATAGGTTAAGAAAAATAGGGAATTCTATTTCTCAATTTTACAAACAAGTAATTAATGCAGGGAACTACTGCTGTTAGATTAGGCAGGGTTTATTTCTTATGTGTTTACTTCTGTTTGTAAAATTAAATGTAATTAATGTCATCACTAAGCATAAGAAGGTGTTTTGGGTTTGATAAATTTAGGTTTATCTGATACTGATCTGATAACTCTTTTCATTCTATTGGCTGTATCAATTTCTTCTGCTTTCCTCTTTATAGTTTCACATTTCTAAAAATGATGTGCAGATGAATTTTACTCAGGCAAGCTGTGCAGGGGTTAGCAGTCTTACAAAGTTTCAAGTTTTCTTATTTTGTTTTGTTTTATTTTCCAGAGACATAATTTCAGCCCAGCAGGAACATAAATTTAGCCCTACTAATAAAAACGAATTTTATGGCCAGCAAGGGCAATAACAGAGTGATGCCAGGTAATCACGTTGGTTAAGCGAGTATTACCCATCACAGACTGGAAGATTCAGATCAGCAAAAAGCCATGCATCTTTTTTATTTAGTGCAAATGTCACTCAAAACCTTCTGTTTTGCTAAGCAAAATTAGGACATTATGTCATATAGTGAGCATCTACATCTCAAGTTGATTATGATAGTGTAGAGGAAATCAGAGAAAATAAAATATGGAGCACAAAATCATGACTTTGAAATAAAATACACTGATTGGGTTTGTTACTACATGAGAAAACTAATGGTCTTTCGGTTTGCACGTGCTTCCTCCGTTTTTGTTAAAGAAACACTAGGTGAAGGACGAAGGATTCGAGGGATGTTCCTGTTCAACGGCACAATCTGCGCTGTTGGCAAAATATCGCGGGTGACAGCACTTCAGCTGCCAGAGAGCTCTCCAGTGTTGCCACTTACTTCTTGTCTTCCGCCTCTTCCTAGCAGGCGTTTGTATAGGTGTGCGGAAAATAGGTGTTCCAGGACGTGTGGGACTGTTGACAAGGAATTAGATGGTCGGTTTAATGATGGCTTCTTCCCTTTTCATCACTTTACTGTTTCAGTTTACACTTGAAGTCTAAAAACAGACTTCTGTGTTACAACTTCACCAAAATAGCGTAAGCCCGCCTGAAGAACTCCTCCGCCCGCCGAGCAGGTGGTGGCACCGCCAGGCCCTTCGGGGAGTGCCCCGGCCGGGCGGGCGTTTGGAGGAGCCGGAGGCCGGGCAGGATCAGCCCGCTGCGGTAGCGCCCAGGAGGCAGCCGTCGCGTCCCCYGTGCGGACCTCCGTACGGAGCAGACCCTCCTGCCAGGCTCCTGAGCACCAGGCTTGGGAAKGCGACGGGAAATTCCCGTTTCCACCTCGTGTTAGTCGCGGCAGACGGCTTACTGGCTCCCAGCTCTCCGGAGGTGGAGAGGCAGGCTCGACGAGAGGGGTTGGTAATACGTACTGTTAATTTTGCTTGGAAGGCGTTCAGACACTGTGGTGAAAGGTAGCCGTATAAAAGCCTTGGCGAACCACCTGCATTAAGAGTTTTTATAGCGATGGCGGAGTCTTCAGCCGGGGTAGGGGTTGGAAGCTTTAACCAGCGGCTCGTTGAAGCAGCAGCAGCGAGCGATGAGCTCTTTAAAGTGCTTCATCTCCTCCACGCCAAGACGCTTCGTTTTCTACCCGTCGGAGAGCTGCGGGGCGAGGAGAGGCACAGAAAGGCCCTCCCGTGGCGGGCCGGGGCCCCGAGGGCTCTGCGAGGCGACGGCGCTGGCGTTTCGAGCGCGGCGCTTCTGTGCGGCTGGGCAGCGGCGGCCGGTCGTGCCGGGGCGNGAAGGCTATCAGATTGGTTAAGCAGGATTTCTCCTTGGTGAATCCATGCTGGCTACTCCTGATCACCTTCTTTTCCTCCACATGTCTGGCACCAAGCTTGGTTAACCTAGCACATGGGAAGAGGAAGCACACACTGGAACTGGAGTGCTCTGTACCTGTGTAATATTCATCAGTGAGGGGCTACCAGCTAAAATCCATTAGTTTCTCACTCCTGATGCTCTGTATGGGATTATTACATATGCGGAGGGCAGTTTGTAATGGAGAAACCATCAAATAAGCTTTGCATTTCAGACACAGCATTATATCCATTAAGATGTTTTGTTGCTTAAGAGGTGTCAGATCAAGAGTTACAAAAAAATAGCATGAACGCCAGTATCCTCTTATCTAGAATAGATAAGAACATGACCATAATTTTCCTAAGTAACTAAACTCTTCACAATCAACTAATTCTGAATTTTACTACCAAAGGTCATTTCTAGCATCCAGATAACTTCAGGAACAACCCGTAAGTTACACAAGCCAGCATGCAGTCAAGTTCTTATAACTGACCACTTAGTCAACAGATTGGAAAGATGTAGTTGAAAAATTCAGTAATATATCACATGACCTGCCACTGTACCACAACTGTCCTGCAAGCCTAAACCCCATCACTTGTCCTTTCCATGTAAAAGCCACTAATAGTTGAGTACAATCAGCATGAAGTAAGAAAGAAACATGAAATACAATTCAAATCTCACCTATGAACTGCAAGATTTAGTGACCAATGTGGATGGTACCCTAAGCATTTGCTCCCTAGATACAATTTCTATTCAGCATTAACTCTGATCATGTGACTCAAGACTACACTGACTACTCCTAGCTATGACTGCCRTTCCTTACCAAATAGCAGGTGTAAGCTGAGATATACATAGTCTCATATAAAATCACATGATCTTCATGATTCATCGAGGGTTCAATCCCTTCCCCAAATTTCCCTCCCCCTTTCCAAATGTACTTCCTTATTCATAACACAGTTAATCCAACTGAAAGCAAGAACATATCTCCYGTAAGCCCTTTCCCAGGAGAACTTCTCTATTTGTAACTGATATAAAATTCATGCTAATGTTCCCTATTTCTTGGTTAAAGGCATCATTTAGCCACAAGACCATTTAATCTTAAATCCCCTCCTGCAAGTGGACAGTACTGATACTTAACACATATGCCTTTACGTGCCTGTTTTTCAGTAACACTCTGAAACCAAACATCACTGAAATTCAGCCCAAAAAATGGGACTGTATTACCAGTATATCCATATTAATATCCTGGCTACATACACAAGCCAGTTAACATGAAAAGTTACACTACAGCAAGCATCTGAATACTGCCACATCACTGTAGTGTGATGTACTAAATTTCTCACATATATATTCACATCAAAAAACCTAACTTACAGGTAGCCAAATGCTATGCCTGAGTTTAATATCTTCCAAAACTAAAATCCAGGACTAGAGTCCTGGCCCTCAGAGTTAAGTGACATTTCAGATGTGTATTTCTCCTTTCAGTACACACCACCAACCCAAGGCTACCTCATTCTGCTCTCTCTSTTTCAGCCCATGCAGAACTTCTCCCAGTGAACCTCGAAGAAAGGGCGAGTGTGCTGAGCCTTCCTCTCCACTTCATGTACCTCAGCCAGTGGCTGAGTCATAATTCCCCATTCCGGGAGCGACTGGTAGGAATTTAAGTCCTCTCAAGTGAAATCAGGTCCTTACTTCTGAACTTGATATAGCTAAATGTGTCCATACCATCTAATCTTTCAACTGAGTGTTTTTAACAGGTAAAGTCATGTATTTTTAAGGTCTCCCTAGCCTGCTCTGTCCAGGATATGCCCCAGGCACACCCACCGAACGGGCCCTTCCGGAGACCCCAGCCCCAGAGCGCACGGCTCCGGCTCCGGCTCCGGCGGGAGCGCCGCGGCCGCACCGCTCGCGGAGCCTGCGGGGCTCTCTGCGGGCGTCCGCGGCGCTGGTGCTTCGCTCCCGCTCCCTTTTTCTGCGAGCGAGGAGACGCATCCGCACCCGTCGGGCCCTCCGGCTTCCCGCTCTCCGGCCGTGCTTTACGGGGTGGCTCGTGTCCCGTGGCGGTGGCGAAGGCGCTGGGCCGAGGTGCCCTCGCGGAGCCGGGAGGGTGCTCGAACGCGGCCGGGGGACCGGCCGCAGCGGCGACGCGGCGGCTCGGGCGGCTCGTTTTATCCGTCTTCTGAATTCCACTTGTTGAGTCTTTCGAACAGATCTTAGGAAATACCAGAGGAACAGCGAGGAGAATTTTATTGAGTTATAAGAAATCTAAGATGTGGAAGACAGTAGTTCAGTGGGAATTTACTCTTTTGGGACTGTCTTTTGTACAAAGTTCTCAAATGCGTTGTAAAATCAAGTTTCTGTATATTCCTGTGATRCACAGCAAATCAACTCACCGATGCTCCTTTGCGGTTGGTTTGTAGTGTATGACAGCACTTCCCGGCACGCAGGGTAGAACATGAAAAATGTGGTTTTCCAGAGGTCGTATTGTGCATGAGCTAGATAAATATAATTCTCTCTGAAATGTAATGTGGCTGTGAAATTTAGATTAACCTTCCACTTCCTGCAGAAAAAAAGAAGGGCAAGACTAGGAAGAAACTTATTTTTTCCCTTTTTTGAAAGCAGCAGCATTTCGCATTATATCGCAGATAACCCTGGTTTATAATGAAGCCTTCATCACTTTGAAAATGTCAACGCTTCTTCTGGCAAAACCCAGTGTTTCCTACAGGTTTCCAATCCTGTACCAGCTTTACCCTGTCACTTACAAGATCAGACTGGGTGACAGCAAAAAATAACTGATATCAGTAATTTGTGTTTGCTGCCTTAATTGTGTAGCTGCATTGTRATTTTCAGCATACCCATGCCAAACCATAACATGCATTTAGGAGTAACAGAACTGTAGTCAGATTTGTACTTTCTAGGAACCTGTTTATTTAGTGCTGCACGTTCCTTAGCAGTCCGAGGTCGGCTGCATTTCTCGCCGGCGGTGGAAGGTACCCGAGCGCCGGTGCTGCGAGAGCAGCTTGGTGCAGGTCACTGCCCCTTGCTGCTGCGGCATGTTTGCAGATGCCGCAAGACTGACGTTTCCGCGCAATTTTAGGCAATTATAAAATGGGACCAAGTTTTCACCCTGCGACTCTATCTGAGCTGCCCTGTGGGGATTGCTGGGCGCCGCGCGTGACGCCCCGGTTCGTGTCCGTAAGGCGAGCCCCTTGCCCGTGGAGGTGTCCACGCAGAAAAGCTTGGGCGGAGCGAAGCGCCGGCTGGGCAAGCTCACAAAAAGCCCTTCTGGGCAGAGCATGTGTATTACAAATTCTCGTGACACCTCGCAACAATACCGGTGCGCTGAAGCTTACAGCGATTTGCACTTCACTGGGGGCTTGCCAGAAACGAAGCGCATTGTGGTTAGACCAACTGGAAGAGAAATTTCAGCTGCTAATTCGAGTCACAAAGCGAGGAAGAGAATTAACTCTGATCACAAGCTTTAAAATAGACTGCTAGAGGAGTAAAAAAAAGAGACTGTGCACACTGRCTGTGCAAGTATCAGAATATACGTGACTTAAATAGCGTCTTGGAGTGTAAGTGCTTTGGCAAGGTATCTTATTTTCAAGGGGATTTTTCCTTTGCCTACTGAAGGCATAGATCAGCAGGAGTATATACTGTGCATTAGAGGCCTGATGGACCTTATGTATTTTCCCTCCATTCTTCCTAAGTCATTTAAAAAGCATGATTGACTCCTCACAACCTCTCATTTTAACTCCATTCATGGTTTAWTTTTTTTTTCTCCCCTCTGCCCTGTCGCAGTAGCTCTGAATGACTCGAGTGATTCATTCCATTGTTCCTATATTCTGAGGTTTTTGTATTTCATCTCTACACTATTCCTAACCAGAKAACTTTGCAATTAGAACTGCTTCTTTTTATGAAAATTTTGGAAAAAAATACACAAGCAGTGAATAATAAGTAAAAGCTAGATAAAATCAAATTTCACTTTCAGTTACAACTGTTACTGTGAAGTGCTGTGGTCATGTGAATTTGTTGAATGGGTTCCACTTTTGTACCTCTAATAGAGATGAATATTTAGGGTTCAYTTGAGGAGAAGATAATCCTCTTAGCAGAGATTTAGAAACTTGGTGACAAAGACTTGAAAATACTTAYGTGAAGGAATATGAATGGATTTTAATGGTTACTGTATTCTGTATCTTCAAGCTGTTTATATTTTATGTTACTGATTCATGCACTTATGCTCTTTTATAAAGGACAATTCTTTCAAAACACATCTCAGCAATGAAAACAAAAGCATTTTGATTTAGYCTGGATCATATTTTGTTGATTAAAATCAGAAGATACAGTCCTTGACCCTCCATTTTGATGTAGATCGTTTTCCTCCAAAGGACATTAAAAATCTGAACTCATATTGCAATGGATTCCACTTTGCTTCACAAAAACATTGTTAATGCAAGTTGTGCATGGAAAGAGGCAACTTCAACCCACAGAATATTGCGCCTGAGTCACTCTGGGAGTATTATTAATCAGCTTATTAAGCTGCCATAACAAAGCATAGCCTTCAGTGTAGATAGCTACCTTCAACAGCCACTCAGGGAAAGCATCTATATTTTCTGCCTTAACTTTGATGAAGTAGTCATACATTATACTTAAGGATGTTTATATTCATTCATTGAGCTTTAACAATACAAATTCTCTAATTCGTGACTTTTTTCCATGCAGACTRATGAAGTCAATGAGATGAATTTAATTTCTAAAAGGAGTATTTTCTCRGTTCAGTAGCTTTCAAAAGAAAAATCTGTTTCACATATAAACTCTGTAAAAGAATTTTATGTTTGTTAAAAATTTGTTATAATGTTTAATGTTATTCCTGTCTTACAGTTGTGTAGTTAACATGTTTTGCTTTGTTTGTTTTTAGACGTTTGGAACAAAACCTCATCAAAATCATTCCTCCTGGAGCTTTTACCCAGTACAAGAAACTTAAGAGAATGTAAGTTTTAATAACAAGACGAACATGCAAGAGCAGTCTTGAATCTTTTAACTTCAAGTTCAGTATCTTTGTTTTAAAAACGTATTGRCAATTTCTGTGTTGGAACCAGTGGGGGTTACACAAATAATCGCTTCAAACTGTAAGCCACAGTGGAATTTGGTCCAGGATGTTTAGCAGTGCGTGAAATCCTTAATAATGCTCAGATTCACTTTCTGTTACAGACAATGTAAACTAGTTAGTTGTTGTTACTCTACTTTGAATCCAGGTCCCCAAAAAAGATTTTAAGTTCATTTTTTTTTCTCTCATTCGTTCTGGGTTCTGTTTGCACCACTTCAATTGGGCTAACACCAGTTATAGCAGGAGTACATGTTCTTGCAGAGTTGTTTGGATTTTCCCAGYGCATTCAATGTCCTGGTATTGAAGTGGTTTTATTGTTTACAAGAAAACCAAGCAAGCTGCTGGAACTCGTTTCCTCCATGTTTTAATAACCAGTAGGTAAACAGACAATTCTTTTCTTACTAATTCTTGTGTTGCTTCTCTGGATTAAAAAAAAATTACCTATGCTCCAATGCAGATAACCCAGGTTAACCTGGATGAGGAAGAACCAGACCAGAGGAAGAGCCTCTAGTCTCCCTCCTTTCTATTTTTTATTTTTAAGTGACGTATGAGAGATGTTGTGACTGTAGTGCTGTCATACAGATAATGGTAAAATGAGTTACTCCTGCTTCACCATCCTGTCAAAATGTAGATGGGCAAGTAAGTTGCAGAAATGAGAAAAGTAGTTGAGTCTTTGTAGCTCATTGCTAAGACTGCTAATAAAGGTGTCTTTACAGTTGTTTTCTGACGTGAACAGTACTGGAATTAAGAAATGGTCAGCTTATTTCACAGAAGATCCTGGGTCATCAGATAGCTAATGCTTTTGAAAACTGAAATGAGCTGAGCTGTACCATTGGCTTTAGGAGTAAAATTACAGCGTTTGCCAGTCCAAAGTCATMCAGTTCCTAGAGCTGGAGAGCTGTAAATATGGATCTTAATATTTAACAGGCCAAATCATCAATCTCGTGAGTCTCTATTCTTCTGTCTCACTTTCAATATAGCTGTATGTATTTTTAAAGAAGTACTGTATTAGATAGCAAGACAGTAATTTCAGTGAATAATGGTGGATCCCTTTTCAGTGACCTAACTTCTGACTCTTTCATTATTAAAGTCACTACTTTAGTTCTTTCTGAGGTATAAGTAATTTTAGATTTTGGCAGTGTTTTACTGTCCTTTCAGTCTTCATGATAGGTGAACTCTAGTTTTATGGGACTGGACCAAAAAAAGATCTTTAACTTGACTAGCTGCTCAACCCAGTGTAGAACTTAAGCGAAATGATTCGTATTAAAAGTTCACTGCAAGCTAAATGTATCTGTCTCAGAAGGAAGATCTGATACCTCTAGAATTCAAATGTGCGATTGGATTGTACAATCTGAGACAATGGTTCCCTGCATTTTTGGAGGACTCTGACAGCAACAACTTGTAGGTCTGCTAGACCCAAAGGCTCTAGAAGAGGTTTGAGATGCATCCCGTCTCCTTCAAAATGGAAAGATGGTGGCAGATGGTTGGTCAGCTAAGGCTTAGAAGCTGTTGTCCTCACTGCATGAAGTAACCCTGCTCAGACAGGCCATGTGGAATTCATTTACATATCACCAGTTGTGCTTGTGCCGTAGTTCTGTAACTCCTAGGCCAGCAGTTGCAAAATGTATGGCATTCCCTCACATTTTATCTGTTTTCCTGATGCTTTTAAAAAAATGGCTTGTGGCACAGGACTAAGAGCCAGGTACACAGAGCCACTTGGAAGATGTGCTTGTACCTCTCTGGCTCTGGTGCTTGTAATGGTGTTTGATGCTGTCAGATTAATTTTACTTTCACTTTTTCTTCACAGAAAACACACTGAGATTTCAGAGTCTTCCAGGTAGCTCTGTGGTGCTGCTACTTTTGTTAGGCAGCCTCTAAAAGACCATATGTAACATGGATTTTCACTGAGTACTCTTGTCGAATGGGAACAGTCCTTTTTTGAATGTTAGAGATAATCGAGTAATCTGTTTCTAATAATGCTAGTCAACATGGAGAATATCCATCCAATGTTATTAATAGTTTTGCATTTCATTGTATCTAAAAATAAATGTGTTTTGTTTCAAAACCTTTTACAGTAAAGATATTCCAGCCAGTCTCTTTGCCATATAGTCGTATGTCATCCAGTGACTCAGAGGGTATCCTTTCTTCCCTGCTGCAAAGTCAAAAACAATTTATGTCCCTAACCAGTAACTGAGCACAGCCACCCTCCAAGGTGTGTTAAGCAGCCTTTCGAAAAGAGGAAGATCTCTAGCATGCTGTCAGGGCTGCCAGCAGACAGGAGCGTGAGGTGACTCATGGTTTCCCTGCCTGGGTGGAATCCTGATAAGTTTATTACGTTTCCAGCTAAAGAGCTGTAATTCCACTGAGTGATTCTAGCGGGGCCCTGTACCATGGAAGGGAGCCTGATGTGACCTAAGTCCACTTAGTCATGCAGGTTGGAGGAACATGTGTCTATTTGTCTCAATGCAAATCGTGCACAGAATAGGATGATCTAACCGGAGTGCAGCAGACCACAGGAAGGGAATGAAAGTACAGGGCATAATTGAATCCTTTTGCCTCAGTTAAGTCAGAAGGAGATGGAGAGCCTCCTTACCCAACAGCAGTGGAGCTTGGGCTCTAATGGAAAGGAAATAATGTGTCTTAATTACCTTATAATGCTGATTGTAGTGCATCTGCGTGGAGAAGGTGAGTGTCATCACCCAGCATGACATTTATGCAAGTTCAGGCACCATTAGCTATACACTCATTAACATTAACATCCTGACGTGGAGAGAGAGAAGGTGCAAATGTTGAAATGTGACAAATCCATAAAATAGTCCTGAAATATTTGTGTTCCAAAGTAAATSTCCATTTTCAAATGCTTGTCTCTGTTCAGGAAACTCATGATTTCATGACACTGTAATAGGTTTTAAAATATTCCTCACTAATTGGGGGAGAGAGGGATGGTGTAATTAGTGGTTATCACATCTGCTTTACATGCTGAAGGTCCTGGGTTCAAGCCCCCCTGGAACCAGCACCAGGAAATCTCTGGGAGGTTGGACTCAATGATCTCCAGAGGTCCCTTCCAACCTTACTGATTCTATGATTAAGACTCCTTCTGTGATTTGTCCAAGAAAAATAGCAGAAACCTAAAATTAAAATTCTGTAAATCGATAGCAAAATCTTCATGTCGGAGTTCTGCTAATATATGACTTGCTAGACAAAAAGCAGCAAATACTAACAGACATTCTAAACAGGTTTCACTAAAGATATAAAAATAAATACTTGTATTTTCACTGTCACTAATGCAGCTGCTATGAGTTGAAGAACCACAAATTTTCACTGAATGATGTCCTTCTAAGGAGGACACTAATAGAAAACATGAGTAGGTCCCAGAGCAGTTGTTTTATGAGCCTTATAAGAGAACCAAATAAAACCCCACTCTGTGTTGCTAGATCTCATATAAGTTCAGACTAATCCTTAAAGAGTTTTGTAGGGTTTTATTGAGAATTTTGTTTAACTATACTATATGTATACTGCTTAGAAAGGTAAAATCCTTGATCCTACTACATCTCATTTACCATAAAGTTTCTTCTCTAACTTGGACAAACACAGTCCTGCTGCCTCAAAAGCCATTCCTTTGGTGCCTGTGCCATGCCACCTCTCTTTGAATCCCTCCGTCTTCCCTAATGCATGTCCTACCAGGGCTTTGGGGCTACCTCAGACCCTCCTCACCTTATCTATCRTTTAATTTATTATCAAAGCGTGAACTCCAGTGCTGTTCTGTAATATTAGCTTTCCATGCCTGCCTTTAAATGATTAGATGACCTTGGTGCTATGTCATAGGCAGCACCAAGCTGCCTCATGCTTTAAGCCTCCATCACAGTCACAAAGCCACCTTCATTATTAATAGTTCTGATGATGGCTTTATCGGCAGTTTGAATTCAGTGGACTRCCTCACTGTTGTTCTTCAAAGCTCTTCATAAACCTCATTGTTTCAGTGGTCATAAAACAAAAGACATTATCAGCAGTGTGTTTTTGGTGTGTTAAGGCTGCTGCCTATCACACTGACTAAAGCCTTTTGATTATTCCTGGAATTTGCCTGTTTGTCTGTGTCGGTAGGTGGTTTGAAATTTCTAGGTAGTAGGATCTTTTAGTTCTGCTTTTGTATAACAAAGTATCTTCTTCCAAAACCTACAGTAATATAAATACTTCAAGATAAAATACTCATTTTCATGAAATTCCTATTTATGAATGTTCTTTTAATTCCTCCTAATTCTCTTTACAGAGACATCAGCAAGAATCAAATATCTGACATTGCWCCTGATGCATTCAAAGGCTTGAAATCTCTCATTTCCTTGTAAGTAGAATATAGAACTGAATGGGTATTTGGGGAGAACTTGCATGTAAGAAAAAGAAAAATGGTGATATGAAGTCTGGGAGAACTTATGTTTCTGTATGTTAATACCAGCTTGTGTGAAGTATCTAATCTTTTGTACATGAAAAATTGRTCATGAAGGCTAGAAAGAGGAGCTATTTACACAACTCTCATAAGTTCTTTTATAGACGAACATCCTGAGGGTTGGTTACTTGTTCACTTCTTCAAAGTCTCTGCATTCTGTTGTATGTGTGCATCTGCAGGCTAATCCATGCCCCCAGCTCAGGGGGCATAGGATGCAGAAACAAAACCGTCTCATTGCTCAGGCACTGGTTAGTGGAGTTAATCAGAGTGGAGCTGGGGATAGATACATTCATACCAAATTTTTTTTCTGTACTGTGCAGAATGGAGCTTGCACTTTTATTTTTATTTTATTTTATTTTTTTTTTTGCAAACTTCTTAGGGAAGAACTCTAATGAGAAGGTTTATATTTCTTAGCTGTAATTACTACTTTATTAACCTGGTAAATGGATTAAAATATTACTTTATACAAGTAAGCTAAGAGGAAAGTAGGATCTCTTGACAACCATTACTTTTTCCTTATAGAACGCAGAAACTGTTTGTAGCAGCAAGCTGAATTTAAATGCTGCTATATTTCAGCTTAGCCACTCACAGCACTATTAAAACAGGGAAGCTTGTAATGCATAAAAGAAAGCAATACAAGGTCAGAAGCTGCATATGGAAAATGAACTGGAAACAAGACTGTTGGAAAGAGATTAAGCTCAACTGGAAAGGTTTTTATCTGCATTAATTTTAAATAGAGTTTTAAAACATTTACTTGTATTAGTACTTATTTAAGACAGTTTGATATAAGTGCAATTTATTTTTAAAAACTGCCATCATTTTATTCTGTGATAATGCTAACTTGTTGACTAGTGCTAATATTAGAAGGCTGTTCAGTGCTGAACTTTTGCACTGCAGTAGACCTCTGAGGGAGCATGCAGAGGATGGGCCTTTCGTTGTGCCTGGAATCCAGCTGGGAGAACGCCAGAAATACATACTAAGTGTTGCTAGCCTTTGTGGAATAGCTAGAGCGGTGTCACTCAGGCTACTGTGGARATGGTCAAATCCTTCAGCACTGCCTGGAAACGATTCAATAAGAGCATGATATTTACTGAACACTACAGTTTTGGCGTATTACAAAGCTGCAGCTGATGCTGCAATGCTGCAGCTTTCTGGCCATGGCAAACCTCCTGGTTAGGAGCAAGCTGGAGAGCACTTCTTCTGGGGTTCACCTCCCAATTCAAAGTTATTCAGGCTTAGCTACAGCTAGTACAGATACCCCCCGCTCCAGGCAGCCTCAGGAGTGGGGCAGAACCCATCGGAGTGGATGGGGAGGAAATGAGAATATGAACTGCACAGAAACTGTATAGCGCTTTGACTTGCACTCAGAAGCAAGTGAAATGACAGCATTCTCTGTTCAGTCATCCGAAACCGTGTTCTAAGTAAATGAGGCCCAACTGGTTTAAGTATGATTAATTTCAACTGGGTAAAATAGTGCTGAGGAAATGCTGGAAGGTTACGAGGGGGAAGAGAGAGCAGAGAGGTGAGATGCAGCAAAGGAAGGAGTAAAGAAAGTGAACGGCCTCTGAACAGCCTTTTCTTGTTCAGCGTTAGTGTCTGCCTCAGTCTCCTTCCTGCCGCAGCCGGACGAAGCTGTTGCAGCTTGCAACCTGTTCCTCCTCCCTTTGGCTGGCTGGTTTCTAGCACAGCATCAGCGCCAGCCTGGAAAACGTCAGCCCCTCCTGTATGTTCAGCTGTCCGTTGTGCTCGCCATGGGCTTTTAATTCCTTTTGAAAGATTTTGCTCTTACTGTTCACTGTAGGTAGGTCTTACGAGGTTTTTCGCTCCAGCTGATAGGCAAGAGCTGCTTCCCTGATCCTTCACAGCCTTGTGTTCACCTAGATCTCGGGCGGGTTCCTTCCTGCCAGTCCTTTTTGTCTCCATTTTAGTTTCTAGCCCTACATATCTTTACGGAGCAAGGCTGTTTGGCACTGTCTGAGGATACCTCCCTCGGGTCTGTCTAAGCCCTTTCAGAAGTGGTAGGTCCAGCTTCTGCTGCCAGCTGCAGGGAGACGGTGAAGTGCGATGGAAGGCGACTCCTTTGAAGTGCCCACACTCCCAGTGAAATCGCCAAAGGAGGGAGAAAAAGGAGGAGGAATTGGAGCAAGCCAGTTTGCTTACTAGCGTTTTCTTTTTTAAGTGACCCGCTTTTTATGGTGCCTGGGCCCTGTACCTTTAGTGAGCTGCATGCCCTGAAGGAGCACTGCTTCGCATACAGTGCCTCAGCCCAGCTCAGAGTAACTTCTTGTCTGATTATGCATGAGTCGGTGTGGTTGGTGGCGTACATTTTAAAGGATAAAGGAGGGGGAAATAGTAACGCACAAAAGAAAGTAAGCAACTTTGTTCCCATTAAAAATGCAGCCCTGCTTAAATTCCTTGTTTTCTTTTTCCTGCGGTATTCCCATTTTTTGCTCCTCCTTTTACTCCCATGCTTGCATGCAATTGCAGTGCTCCCTGTGGGTCCAAGAGGGTGAAAGTGCTTATCTGGAAGACTGCCAATATTGTGAGTCTAGCTAGCTAATGGAGGCCTATATATAGTAGGTTACTACTCTGCTTTCTTCTGAAGTTAACTTAGGTTAGTGTTTCCAGGCAGAACTGCTTGTCAGAGTACTCTGTCTATTGTACGTACGTAGAGATGGAGGGAAATACGGTATAGCATAGTTTTCAAAACACAGGAATGTTTATTACAGCAGCAGATCCCACAAAATGTGTAAAATTTAAATCTTTTAAAAGTGTTAAGTGATCCATGTGCTAACAGGTCATAAGTTTTTATTTTAAATCCATATATTTTTTCAAGAAATCTCTTACCTAGGGGAATGAAACAGGTCACAAATTCTTAACGCTTTAAATAACCCATTTCTGCCTTGGGTTTTCTGTGTACTTAGCAAAAGAAAGGCAAGTTCTTGCTGGGACCCAGGATCTCCCCGTTCCCCACACATATAGGGAAAAAAMCATTTTCTCCATGCCCATTTCTCAGTAGTGTTTTGTTCTGTATGTGTATAGAGACTGTGTGGATTAAGGAATTTCTACTCTTTTTTTTTCCTAAAAGAAAAAAAGTGTAAAACAAAGCTCAATATGGTGAAAAGYATTTGACAAGCAGTTCTGAGTCACTACTTTTTTTTTTCTTTTTTTTTCTTTATGTGACAACAGTTAAGGAGCAGGGGTTATCTTCTTTAAGAACATTAGTTCTTTATCGTAGCTTTTCTCTGGCTTTYCCTTCTCACCTCTGTCGTGCCATGTGAGGGCTGCGCCCGAGTCCCTGGTGAGCCGTGGCTCTGTATGTTCTGCAGATTTAGTTCTGTTATGGTGCCTCAAGTTCCCTTTCAATCTTTTGGTGCTGGGACTTAGATCTATAGCATATTTTTGGTATGACYCCAGCTTCAAAGCTGTTTCTGGACAAAACTGACCATATGAGAGGATCCAACCTCTGCTGCAGTCTGGCTGTGGGAGGACAGAGCTGTGGAGAACTTGCCACGTGGGGCTACACCATGGGGAGCTGCAGGAAATACGACACGAGAAATAGGGCGGCTTAGTTTTAAAGATCCTAGTATGAGACTTGGGAGCAAAAAGTCATGTTGCATATGTTTTGTGATAGCTATTGGACAAATAACTGCTCCTCTGTGCCAAAGSCCCCCTATATAAGAGGGGGACATGTTTCTCTCTCTCAGAGAGGTGGTGTGAGGCAGTTCACCGTGAGGCTTTGACCTTTAGTGATACTGCAGTTCCTTGGACCATCTGAAATATCCAAGATGAGGAGCAAATACTTAGAAAGCTTTGAATCTAAAAAACAGTGGGCAGCACTGATGAAAGTGAACTGCGGTGACATAGCTACAGCGTTCATGTTGGAGGTCTTGCTGGCTAATGTTCCTTTTTGTACAAACATGAGAGTAAACAGTATACTTGTGGCAAGAAGAAGGGTGGAACTAGTTGAYTGCGGGATTTATTATGTGAACTTTAAGCAAAAGGTTGAGAACTGCTTGGTCCCTGCTCTGTTAGCAGAGTATATTGTAATATTGTATTGCAAGTGAATGGTGAGGACTGTACTTTGCCTTGCGTCGGAGCGCTGGATAACACGCAGTGCAGGACGYGGGCGCCGAGTTACGAACAGTTTCGTGTTTCAAGACTGCTCTGCGCACTTTTTGAAGAAAATTAATTTTTTGTTTAATCAAGTGAAAATCGATCTTGAGCATTAGTGAGGGGATTGTGTAAGATTAGTGTTTGGTTATTGTTAACACTGTCAAAGATCACAGTTTTTCTTGGGGTCAGTAAGCTTCTCACATGTGTATGTTCAGAAGGTCTTATCCAGCCTGCCTGGGGACGTTTTATGAGATACAACAAAATAGTCGATGCCTTTAKTGTATTAAACTGTGAATGAGTGTGTTTCAAACACTGCAGAGGGAGAATTCCTTCACTTTCCTTCCTATACCGAATTAAGCTTGTGAACGATTTAAAAGCTCCAATCAGCTTGGGCGCAGAGACAGGGGATGGCTTAGGCTTTGACACGGCATTGCCGTTTAGCCCATCGTCTCCTGGTTGATGATGTATGTGGTGTCATTCCTGGTGATTTGAAATGTGCAATAAAACACTGTCTGCTGCAATAACTGCCAAACTTACTTTAAAGTAACAAATTGCTTTGGATAGTTTTACTGTGATTTATTTAGCCTAACTTGCTAGGAAGAAATATGAAATAGTGTAGGGGGAAAAAAATTACATGTCTAAGTTTCTTTCAGATTATTAGAAATTTATTGCTGTTTTTACCTCAATCCGTTCCTCCTCTTTTGAAAACTTAAGTTCTTATTGAGCCTGTGCCATTGTATTCAGCTTGGGAAAAATAATTCTTCCTAACAAGAATTGTTTTCACAGTCCAAAGGAAAGTTAAAAGCACTTTGAGAACTGAAAAAGCCATTGCATAAAGTCAGAATTTGACACTTCAGTAAGAATGCTTCAGCCAAGCCAAAATAAAGGAAAGGTTAGCTGGAAAACATATGGTCCGGCGTGAAGGTTTCAGTGTTGGGCTTTCGTACCCAAAAGAGTTCTGAGTCAACTTCCAGAGAAAAATCTTTATGATCTGGGGTCCAGCTTAACAGAGCAAGTAAGTTGCAGCTACTTTTGCATGGAGAAGAGCTGCAAAATGAAGAGAATGCAGCAGTTACTGTTTCAGACACGTAGAAGAGGGTGTGGTAAACCTCAGTGCACATGAAAGGCCATGTGTTTGTACAGTCTTTGCAGATTCCTTAAATTTAAAAGAGAGGTTGATAATGTTTAGAGACTATTATGGTTCAGTAGGACTTTTGTGTGCCAAGACCCTACTGCTAGAAGATTGCTACATACTTAAATACTTTCCTGTAGAAGGTAACAAAATTGTTGTTGTTACACCTACAGGAAAGCTTCCAACACTTTCATTGTCTGGTATTTTCCAAGCTTTTGGATGAATCTGTGCAGTCACATTTTTATTAGTAACTGTTTCCACTGATTAATCATTATTTTTAAGTACTCAAAACAGCAGTTGAATTAATCTRGTGTACCTGCATAGCCTGAAGTTTAATTGTGACTTGTAATTAATTGCTGAAGTGCAAATTTCATATTTCTTTGTGTCTTGGAATGGATACATTTTATTTTGGAATATAAAAGTAAGAGGTCAGGATCAGGCTGAATTAGCATAATGCCTCCTTCTGACTTCTTTATGTTTATTTAATTTCTTACTGCAGATACAATAATAGCTGTAAAAAAGGACATGTTTGGTTTTTGCTTGTTTTAAATGCAGCCGGTGTTGCCGTTTAGCTTGCTGAAGAAATGTGCATCTGCTGTCACGACTGCCTGGTAAATCCCACTCCACTTTCGCTGTCCCTCGGGGTAGCATTTGAACTTCTTGGCCAGCGCAGCTAGACTTGCCGTGGGGGGAGCCCTCAAAGACCGTAAACTCCCTCAAGCTCTGTCCAAGCAGGCAGCTAGGGGAAGGGAAAGGTGCTTGTGTCCTTGGGGAAAACTACGCCGGATTGGGCTTCCCGCTTCCACGTGGGAACTCAGGCTTCATAACCGACTTGGTATGCAGAAGTGCACATTTTACTATAGTGAGGGGCAAAGGAAAGGTTTGCAAGTTATCCCTTGTCCAGTTCTCTTACCTGAAAGCAGCTGGTTGAGCTGGAAGAAAATTATTGTATTTTTAGAGTATTTTCTGTTAAAACAGCTGAATATAGCTGCTTTCCGAGCGTTGTCCTGCCCTGTGTTCGGAAGGTCGACGGCAGCCCGCGAGCGGCGCTTTGGRGGGCTCCGGCTGGTGCTTTGGAGCCCCACGGAAAGCTGCCCGGTGCCGGCGGCTCCCCGCGCTGCCGAGCGCAGCCCTCGGATGGCTCGGCTGTGCACGTGCCGTACCGAAAACTTGCTGGTGCTAGAAAACCATCTGCAAAAGATTTGAGAGGTTTGCCTGACTTAAAGATACAGCGAACGATCCTTCGTGCGAGTCATTCTGGTATTAGAAACCTGCTTTGTGGGAAAGGCGGGGATGTTATTTATACGCTGGCAAGGCTTGAAGGCCAGGTGTGTTCGCACGTCGTCCGGACTGGTTTCTCCATCCACACTGGTTTCCACCTTTGTAAAAGAGGCTCCCATGATATGTGGTAAGGAGAGAGGGGAAGAAGCAGTTAGAAAAAGGAGACGTGCTGACCTGTTAGGGCATTTTTTATTGAAAACGCTTTGGAATTTTAATTTCAGGTGTTAGGGGATAGAAGGAGGGTTGTGTGCTTGTGCCAAGCTGGCACAGGAGCTCCGACATCTGCGTGTCCTGCGAAACGTATTTAGTGTATGTGACGGAAGCACGTGAATGTTCGTTTTTACAATTCTTAATACCACAGAAAAATCTCCTATAATTTATCTGTGTCGGTAAAATTTGTTGGTTCTTGAATTCGTTGGCTGAGGTACCTGTTACACCGCGTTACGAGGGGATTTTTTCGTTTGGGCTTTCCGTTAGCTTGCCCCGGCCGCTGGGGCCGTGCACGCGTGCGAGGGGCAGGGCGACGGGGCGGCCACGATGCCCCGGGGTGGCCGTGATGCCCCGGGGCGGCCGCGATGCCCCAGGGTGGCTGCGATGCCCCGGGGCGGCCGCGATGCCCCAGG
>NW_028185595.1:1457032-1537479 GCF_003343005.1 Rhea americana
GGGGCGGCCGCGATGCTCCAGGGCGGCCGTGATGCCCCAGGGTGGCTGCGATGCCCCAGGGTGGCCGCGATGCCCCGGGGCGGCCGCGATGCTCCGGGGCGGCCGTGATGCCCCAGGGTGGCTGCGATGCCCCAGGGTGGCCGTGATGCCCCGGGGCAGCCGCGATGCCCCGGGGCGGCCGCGATGCCCCAGGGTGGCTGCGATGCCCCGGGGCGGCCGCCCGCCGCGGCCTTTCTGCAGCCGGCTCCCGGAGCGCTGCCCTGCGTAAACTCGGAACCAAAGCGTCTCAGATCAAGAACCCGGCCGCTCTTCAGGTTTGAGGGGATGAGTACATTTTTCTGGCCTAAATAGACGTATAAGTAGCTGGGAGGAGAGTGAAAGTTCCTGGGCTTTCTATGAAAGTGAATGGAAATAAGGCTCTGAAGGCAGAAGCGGCAATGCCATATGCGTCTCCCACCAGCTCTCGCTGCTTTTGYGGGGCCGTCTGACTTCAGCGCTGGCACGGCAGGCAGACAGTGGCGTTAGCTAATTTGGCTCTGTCTGGTGCTAAACATGAATATGAATTAGAGACAAGTGCCTGAGCTCTCATACTGACTTTTGTTTAGCTGTTAATTTGTTTGGATGTTAATGTGCCACATGCACATAAGTAAGCCCAATTAGGTTTGTAAATGCTTATTTTCTTCTCATAGCTTCTAAAAATTGAAGCTTTGTTTTGTGTTAGAAGCTATTTTATTTTGTTTAAAATGTTTTGYTTTTGTTTTATTTTGTTTAAAATGATAGGATGTATAAAAACATCCAAGATTTCAAATTCAGTGGGTCGCTGCATTATGGTGTTCCTACTCTTAAATAAATAAGTGATGTATTACTCTAACTACAGTCCTGGTCTGATATTTGCACTTGGTAGTGCCATAGCTAACAACTGTATTAAGTGCGAAGGTTGAGATTTTGCAAAGATTTCCTTTTAAATGAGTAATTACAGCTTGGATTAACTCCTGGTCTGGAGTGGGGAAATTTTTTAATTCTTTCCTCAAGCACTTACAAGGCTTTGCTTCTGAAAGCTTTCTGAAATGCTGAAGTACTGATCAGCATTGACTATCCTGGTACTTCACAAAGCCAAGGCAGGTGCTGACTGTCCTCACGAAGCTTATCCTGTGGCCTTCTTACGCAGACSGTGCGCTTGCTAAAGAAACACTGTTCGGAAAAGGTGGAACCTGAAAAGGAAATATGCTGGATCCTGTAGGCATTAACTTCGTATTTTACTGTTTTATGAATATTTTATTTGCAAATACTTTGCTCTTGCTGCCTAATACAGGCTTGTACATCAAGCCTGCTTTGCCTACTGAAAGAAGTCTGTGAGTTGGCCATTTGAATACTATTCTAAAGCTCAGTGAAATTCCAGTGTCTTAAGAATTATCCCTGGTTTTGAACCTGTTATCTAAATGTAACCTCTAGACCTTTCAAAATCCAGCCATCATTTCTGTATAGGTTTGGTTAAAATATAAAAATTTATGTATATTGAATGAAATTCATTTGGTGGACTGGCTCTGAGTAAAGTACATGCACTGATGTGTATCTTCTGCAGCTGAAATAAGGAAACTTTAGAAAAATTTAGTGGTACTGGCATTCATTGCTCACAAAAAACACTAATCATAACAACACATTAAATGCCAACCTCCTGACTCAGCAACAGATACTAAAATAGAAATTATGCTACATTTCTCCAGAGAAAATGCAATGCTAAATGATTGTTAATTTATTGGGTAGCAGTTCAGTTTCTGCTGTACTATAAAAAACATGGAAGATAAAGTTTCAAGTTTAGATGTTCATATCTTAGTGGTGTTGTTTTATTTAGAGTCGGTTTATTTAGGCTCCAAAACTAGCTGATGTGGGAGCCGGCACAGAGCCGGTGTACCCCTACGACTGCCGAAGAGCAAACCAAAGCGGCCGTGCTCTGGGGAGGCCGGAGGACGCTGTAAATGCTCCGTTATGCTAAGTGTTTGTTTTTCAATATGTTCAACTCAACAGAATATTTGAAATGTTGAAAGACAGGGTGCGTTAGGATTTCAGCCAGCCTCCAAACCTCACATGGCCTTTTTATTCATTGCTAGCGTGTTATTCCACTTCAGACAGTTGGGGAGCGAGCTGGTTCGTTAACAGGAGCAGCACCGCTTTGGCATGCTGGTCTGTAACCGTCCACCACGTACTGTGCAGAACGCAGAAATCACATAAATACTGTTTTTCCCAATTTGAAATCCACTAAAATACTTAGAGCAGAATGTTCCGGGGAGCCAAATCTCCTTCCCTCTTACAGGACGCGTGCGAGCTCCAAGGTGGCTTGCTGCTTTTGACAGGTTTTAACAGCGGACGGAAATGGCGTGAGTAAATGCCTCGGCCGTGCCTGGAACTGCGGTATTCCTGTCTCGTACGATCCGGTTCTCTTCCCTAGCTAACACATCTTACTATCACAGCAGTTTTATCTGTTTTTCCTTTTAGTTCTCTTTCTGGTGATACTATATTTGCKCTTCCTTAAATATTAGAAGCAAATCACAGATACCTGTACATATTTGTGCCTGAGTGAGTGGAAGCTTATAAAGTGACTCTTATCTATGTTATTAAATCTTTAATTACTTTTATAACTAAACTACACCTAAATTATTTCTGAGTTTCTAAAATATACGGCTATTTCCAGTCCAAGGTTTATATTAGCTAGTTCAAGCTCTAATAGCAGCTGGTGAAGCTGTAATATTTTATGCAGTGATACCTGTGTCACATTTCATGCCAATTATTATGTCCTAAGAGGTTCAGTTATATGAAATTTTATCTACAATGAGCTTGTGCTACCTAGCTTTTAAATTCAGTATCACTGGGCAGAATTCTAGGTTCTTGCATCAGGCAATGTGCCTTTTAAYGGTTAAAACATTCCGAAGAGGGGGGAAAAAATCCTCGACAGAATGAAAAATATTTTAGATACAGCTTTTGGATGATGTCCAGTTTCTACATTAAAAATGCTTTCCAACACCAGACGAAGCCTGAATCATAACGACTCATTTAATACCATGTGCTCTCTGAAAAGAAAATGAGATCAGTAGTTAAATGAAATGCCCACAGAGCCTGGGCATGGTGCACAAGATCAATAAAGATGATAATGCAGAGAGGTGGGAGGACACTAAACTGGTCTGTTACTTAAGATTTATTTTGTCTTCCCATATCTTTCAGAGTGCTCTATGGAAACAAGATCACAGAGATTCCCCAGGGCCTTTTTGATGATCTTGTGTCTCTGCAGCTGCTGTGAGTATGATCCCTTCCTTTTCTTTATTTTGCAGACTAGATAGATTTACAGATTTTTCAGCTTCTGGTTTTAATATAATCATCCTTCCACTGAAAACTCTGCGGGACAAGCTAATCTGTTGTTTTTTATGTCAGGCAACAGGGAGGCAAGGACTGAAAAATAGAAGGTGCCAATAGTTTTATAGCTCAGTGCTTGTAACAGATAATAGACACAGAGGAGTGAAGTTTAAGGAGGAAATGGGAGACTCAGTGAAGTCCAAGAAAGGAAATTTGGTCACATTTGGCTGATGTAAGGGTGGGGATACTATTTGATTGTTTTTACAGATTTAGCATGTGTGGTTGGATGTCTAGGTCCTTCAGGGCTACTGTGTTGCAAGTACTGCATATTGAAGCAAAATGGCAGTATTAAAGGTCTTACTGTTAGCAGCCATACTTGTTTCCTTATTTTTATTGTGCCAAATGTGGCTTAGTTGGAATAGAAATGATTTCAGAATATATTTGTGTATTCAAGTATTTTATGCCGTGTGTGACTTAACACACAGTTGAGATTAGGATAAGCTATATGCTCAGATACTCTTCGGTATTTATTAATGTAGCATAAAAAATGTCCTAAGCCAAATATGAAATRCCAAATTTCATTTACTCTTTGTTTCCATAATCAAACCGGAGAGCAGTAACTCCTTTTATGAGAAGAAAATCAGCTACTATTTTAGCCAGTCAGTAGAGGGAGCAGAAGTGAATTGAGTTTAACCTGTATTCTTAATGTTCTGTTTATCATCGCAGATTATACACTTGGAAAGAGAGGGCAATGTATGAAATTAATTTGTATTGGCTTATATTGCACGTGTGCACACACACACACACACACACAAAACCCCAAAGCAATAAATGATATAAAATATATAATGAAAATGTAGGTTTTAGACATACTATTTTAAGTCTTTCTGACTGTTGTGACACAACCAAAATTGAAAATCCAGAAGTTCATGATTACCATTCAATGTGTGTTGCTGTGTTTGCTGTCTTTGCTGCAGCTTGCTAGCCTTATACACTATACAAATTAAACATAGATTTAGATTACAAGTCTGTGATCAGAGCCAAAGAACTAAAATTATTATAAAATAGTTGATGTTGCTCTACATGTTGAGCCAGTGGACTCTTCAGATGTGCAATTTAGCCATAAGATCTTAATTGCAAACATGGGCTGCCCTTCCCTAGAGAAAGACAAGCAAGAGCACATATGGCTTGGCTGTGACAAGCCTTGAGCTGAGACGGTGGCAAGCTGTTCATCCCCTCCTGCAGACAGCCAATTATTTTGCTCTGGCCTTTTGCACGCACTTTTCCTGGCAACTCCTTTCCTCTCTCCTGTCCTATACCCGACAAGTTTGATACTGCTCCAGTGGCTTCATAGCCCAGCCTGTGCACTAGGAGAAGGCAGTATATTTAGGGGGGAGTTGGTTTACCATGCATGAGAATAATCAGCATGAAAGCTTGTAGAAGCTGGGACTTGGTACGTGTTGTGTTCAGTTCAGTGAAGAAGCTGCAAGCAAACAGCAAAAACTCAGCTCATTACTTTGACTTCTGAGAAAGAAACTGTATGAAAAAAAATCTGAGTTTTTTTCTAAAATATTTTACAATTACAAGTTTGAAGTGATACACAGTCGTTCTGGCTAACTCAGGAAACTTTGCAGGTGGGATCTTCCCCAGTAGAAAAAATAGTGAACKGTCCTCTGGAGGCATCAGTGACTTTTTGAAAGTATTTGGAATGCAAAGTAGCTTTTGGCAAGGATAATGTGGAGTGATCATGCTTTAAACACAAACAAATGTCTGCACACTTTTCAGATCATAGATCTGAAGCAGCTATTATGGGATTGCTTGTAGTATTTTAATGGATAACTAAAACACAAATGGCATCCATTGGTTTTAGACCTGCTGTTGAACAGTTGGAAAAGTGCCCTGTGATTAGATCTAATTTAGTGTTCAGTGGGCTCTAGATTGGATTTCTTCTTATTAGTCTGGAGACACACTGATAAGATGGCTCTGATTAAAGTATCCTGGTAGCCAGTATAATTTTCTAAGCTTGAGCTGAAGCATTTTTGAAAATATATTGGTATGATGGTAAAGCAGTAGACACTGTCAGGAAAGAAAAGGAGTGATTGTGGGTCCTGTATAAAAGTGTTGAGATTTTATTTAGAAAGAAATACATTACTAGGAAATTGCAGAGCAGATAATATTGTTATTTACTGCTTTAGATAAGACTCACCACAGTTTCTCAGAAGTCATCCTTTTGTTTAAATATCCTGTCATAATATAGGCCTGGATTAATCCACCTTTACTCAGGCAGAATTATTCTGTGCAAGTGCTTTACGTCTGCAGGCAGTACCATTAACATCAGAAACACTATAGCTGGGTAAAATAAAGTAATATTCAGCTCAGGCATGACAGCATCTTAAACTGTCCCATTTGTCTCTGGTGTTTGGGAGATGATGAAACAGAACAGRTTTTAGGGCACCTGGCCAGCATCAGAATCCCACGTTACTGTCAGATAACTCTAAGGTGGAGAGGTCAAAAATAAATGAGATAGGAAAATAACCAGACATGATTTTCTTTTTATTATTTTAACCCAACTGGGGTGAATTTAAAATGTAGTTTCTGAAGTCTTCGTTATAATTAGCTTTCTTGAATAGCTAACGTTCCCCGAATAATACATGTARTTCCCTGCAAATAACCACATAATTGGATTTCTGTTAATTTGCTCRTTTAACAAATCTTACTTCTTCCTAAATCTGCAATTGTAACTAGCACAGCAGCAAAAGTTATTGCCCAAGTCCACCTGCATATCTGTTCTGGGGAACAGAATCTTTTCTTGGACCGCATCATCTTCCTCATCCAGTGTGAAGTTTTCAGGAGAGAGGACGCTAGGAAGCTGCAGTAGCTGTGCCATCTCCCGAGCATGCAGCAGTCACACATTCTTCTTTTCAGCAGGCTGGATCAAATGTCTTCTGAGAATTTCAGTTGATTTAGATTTTAGGGAGCAATCCTGTTTCCAGAAAGGGGTAACTAGAGTCTGATCTTTTTTCCAGAAAGCTATGACTTTCACTTCATTGCTACAGTAGTCCCTCCAAGCTGTGGAATAGCAGTTGCTTAATTCTCCTGGTTTGTCTTRCTTGCATCAGAATATTGGAAGAATGGAAAGTCCTTCGTTTTATGGTGGATGTTTTCCTGTGAACATTAACAGCAGTCAGTTTGAATGCATATCCTGGAGGCCTTAAACTAAACTTTGTCTAGAAGCTGGAACAAATGCAAATGTCTTACTCATCTGTCTTTCGAGTCTCCTGGCCCCCCTGAGCGTAGCAAGCTCTGTGCTGACGCTGTGCGGGGGGCAGATTTTAACTTAGCTCAGCTCTTTTTGGCCACCCTTTGACAGATAAACCTGATGGTTGGTGGCTTGMTCCCCAGGAAGCCAGTGTGCAGAGCCAGCTTGCAGTGAAACAGAGATTCAAGGAGCTCAAGCCAGTGAACTGCAGATAATGGGCACCACATTTGTTCACCAGTATTTTCCATGTCTAAGTAATGCACTTTCCTCTGTGCAACCATATTAAAACAAACATTCTGAGAGCCTTTTTATTACAGTTAAACATTGTATGCTTCGTAATGCTCTGTTTCCTGGAACCCAAAGATATCATAAAATCTCTAATATTTTAAGAGATTATACAGCAAAATAATATAGGAGGATATAGCCTCATTTTTCAAATGTCTGACAAGTATCAATTTTCAATAAATCTTTTTCCTTGAGGAGATTTATTTTTGCATAGTTACTAATCATGCAAGTGCCTGGGCTTGTTGATCTTATATCTTATGATTGAGATCACCATGGTTAGCTGGGCAAGCTTTGAGGACGAGAAAGAATCCATAGAGTGGACTGTGTTTTGATGTTGCTAGAAGTAAGTAAGTATACTCATGGARTGCGTATAATTTGAAAGCAGAGGTGTGTTGTATTCCTCTTCCTCATAAACTTAAGCCACAAGCTTACAGCTTTCTCCTTTTCCTTATGTGTATAAAGCTTTGATCATTAGAGAAAACTCAGCACGTGCATTGAGGTGGGAAAAAGACCAGTAATCATAACAGTGCCCAGGTACTTGACAGAAAACTTCAAAAGTGATGAAGAATTAAACTTCCAGTTTAAAATCTAACCTTGGTTAGAATTGGAATGAGATCTAATATCTTCTACWCCGACTGACGTCTATTTAAAACAGAACTGGGTGAAGAGGCAAGTTTTCTGTGTGTGCTTTCACAAACCAGTGCTATTATCAGACTTCCCAAGACTCAWCCAGTGCAATTTTGGTTTGGATGATTCTTCTTACCTGCCAGCTCTACTTCGGTTCATAGTGAGATAGTTGGTCTTCCATATCTCTTCCAGAGAGATTACTTAGAAAATAATTCCATGGCAGGTTTGTCAAGCCTGAAGTGTTTGTGCTGATTTGTAATTCTAAACCAAAATCCACTACTTAAGAGCTTAGAATAGTATCTGCCAAATATTCATTGTGTACTTCTAGAGCTTGTTAAAAGCTCAAAGCAAATCCAGTGAAGCRCAAAGCCATGCAAAATATTTAAGAAAGGAAGACATACAAAATGACTTTAAAGAATGTACATCAATTCCAGTATTTTTATATTATATACATAATGCTATTATATATATACTAGCATTAAATAGTTGTACAAAATGTTGTATAAATACCAGAATACAAAAAAGTCAGTTTTCCATTTCCAAGCCCTTTACAATACAGTAGTCTTTCTACATAGTGATCTTTAGGTGATATGTAATGTAATGTTCCATAAAATTTTTCATTTTTGTCATGGATAAGAGACAAMGGGCATAAAATAAGAGAGATTTCAACCGGATATAAGGAGAAACATTTTCACAGTGACAACGGTCAAGCAGTGGAACAAGTTGCCCAGAGAGGTTGTGCTGTCTCTGTCTTTGGAGGTTTCAAGCCAGACTCAATAAAGCCCTGAGCAAACCAGTCCAACCTCAGAGCTCACCTTGTTTTGGGCAGTCCAGMAGGACTAGGGACCTCTTGAAGTCCCTTCCATCCTGAATTATCCTGTGAGCCTATAAGATAAAGCAAATATCTGCATTAAATATCTCTAAATGGTCCTGCTTTGAGCAGGRTTCAGACTAGATGACTTCCAGGAGTTCCCTTCCGACCTATGTGATTTTGTGTTTCTGAATTCCTAGCAAAATGATGTACAGGAGCTTTTCCCATGATCACTCAAAATGCTGCTGGCTGCAGCAGAGATCCAATGCGACCCTGGTCCCTCTATTCCAGGACAGTCCTGCTTAATAGCTTTAGAACTATTTTCAAGCTGTTTGCCTCGAGCTTTTTTTCCTTCAGATTTCTGCATTTCTGCTGCTGTTGTGATATTACTAAACTCAATAACTGCTGTTAAAGTGAGGGAGCAGCATCTGCCAGAYGCAGAAATACGATTACAGTCAAGCTCTAATGAAAGACTGCAACAGTGTCTGCCTTTTCTGTGTCACTCCTGTAATCCATCTGCATGCCACTTCCCAAAACAACCACTAGTTTGTACGTCAGTGTGTAATTCATTAGCTCTTCTGACGCCAGTGCACTAAGCTGGGCTCACCTGGCAGTGACTGTCCTGGTCGTTATTGCACAAGAAACGGGCTCTGAAGTTGAGGAAAAAGCATTTGTTCCCTTGTGCATGTGAATTATTACGTGGTTATCTGAAACAAACTGTGACCTTTTCTGCAGTTGTAAGTTGGACAATGTTGACATTTGAATAAGAGGAATCCAGATGCTGTGACAACACGTGCTTACAGCTCACCAGGTAGCAACACAAGTATCTCAGGAGCGTTCTGTGGATATTGTTCAAGGGAGTTGCGATTTYTTGGATGAGGAATGAAATGAGGCCTTTAAAATCTCTCCAAACTAGGACTGTCAGACTGTGCTTTTTGACTCATTATTCAGCTCATGAGTTTTCTGTTKTAATTTAGTGTGAATAAATTAGTCATTGCCATCATCATCACCCAGTTTCTTGAACACGGAGAAACACTTGAAGCTGGTTCAAGGGAGCATGGTGATAAGTTCGCACTGGGTGTTATCAACTGGAGCGCTGACACACTCTTCGGTGGTCAGTCACTAGAAAATGTGAGTTTTAGGAAATGCCTAAACATCCTGATGCAGTGAGCAGCAGCCAGATTGCCCCCCCCCCCATCCCTCCAGACCATTCTGAGATGTTCCTGGGCCCTAATGTAGTTGCTTTGCCAAGAAGGAGGCAGGAGCACACACCGCTCTGCCACTAGTCGGGGCTCGTCGCCACTGCTGAGCAGCTCTTCRCAGGAGGTGGCACTTGCCGTGATGCCTTTCAGCTCTTCTCCTGTTAATCAGCATGCTAAAGCAAAACACAACTCTGAATTCCTCACAAATTTCATGAGAAAGTGCTGGAAAACCCATGCAATTTGTTGACTTGTCAGAATTCTAAGTCCTAAGGAGTGGTTTCTCCCAATAGGGCCTTTGAATGTAGTCAAAGACTTTGGCTACTGATATCCAGTAGAAGTAATATATGTTCAATTTAAGTTTTGCTCTTACCCATGCAAATAACTGCAGTTCCTTCTTCCTTGCAATTCTCCTGTGTATTTTAGTTCTGCCTTTTTCTAGCCAGTTTTCGTTTTCCCAGGAGAGTCTGGCCCATGGGATATACCAGTCAGTTCAGGGGCTGTTGGACATTTTAATTCTCCTTGTGTTATCATTGTTGTCATAAGGCAAAGCTGGTGGAAAGGACAGAGCAGTTTTCCAGTGGCTCTGTGCAGCTTTCCTCCCTGACGCATCCCTTTGGCTTGCTAATGTACCTGCGATGATTTCTGGTCCATCGTATAGCAACAGAAATCAACCTGCAGTCTCTGGAGTGCGCTAGGGTTGCTAGGCTGCTATTTCAGTCCCTGAGTTATGTAGCTATTTGCTGATGGTTTGATTGCTTGACTTCACTGAGCTGAAAATACAAACACTGCTAAGGGCAAAAGCCATTTCAACATCCCCATTTGCTCTTAAAAAAACAATTTTTTCAATCATTTTGTTTTTGGAGTTCAAAATATTATTTAAATGTTAATCACTTGAAACTGTGCTTGGGCATATAATTCAATTATGGGACCATCTTAATTATGCAGATGGCACTTAGGAGCATCTGATACAATTACTGTGCCAATTCAGCACACGTTCTTTCAAAGGGCTTAGCTGAAGCACATTATTATTTCAATGTGTGTGGACAAATTCGCTCTTTCAGGAAATGGGATCATGGAATTGTAATAYGGCTCCGCTCTGCACGTTGCTCACAACGGCGTGTAAACCGCAATGTCTTTAACCGCTCTCCTGTACTCTGTGGTGGTCTTTGCCTCGCAAGAGATTCCTTCATGGTTTTAACATATCCAGAGGGATGAAAAAGGAGACTTGAGTTAATAATCCATCATCCCTCTGGGTAGCATGCGGTTTTATTTCTGCTTGAATTTTTATCTGCCTTTAAATGCCGCGGCACATCTGGAAGCCCTACGTAAATCTTACTCAATCAAGCTGATAACAAAAAAGAAAAATTAGTGGAAATAACTTTCACCATAAGTTGGTGCAAAAGAATCACCATGTAAGTCTTACTAAAATAAGACTGGAATTTTAATGTTGTCCTTTCTTTTAGCATGAGTCTAATGAGAATGAACCTTTAGTCTGTTTTACAGCATGTTTAAGCAAGATCAGCATTTCAGATTGCTACAATAGATCTGTTTCTTTCATCTGCCTTTGTGTTAATTTAGATCAATTTTTATCTCATCACTTTTAACTGTATGCAAGGCCAGCCTTATATGCCTAATTAATAATTATCTGCCATTAGCAGGACTGTGACAGTTGAGAAGAATTTAACAAAGAACTGGAATTTGCATCAGATGCAATATCCAGAGTGGATATTCTACAATAACCAGGAGGTTTAAAGGGGATATAAATGTTAATGCTTCTAGCCAAAGRTCATCCTCTAGCTTTCAGTGAGTAGGAAGAAAACTTCTCAGAGGGTGGTTTATCCTGGTTTCTCACAGCTTTTCATTTTATTTTTTTTTCTGTCTCACTAATTCTGATCGGAAATAGAATATTAAAATATCTCATGGTCCGTCCAGTCTGGCCGTATCTTTTGAGCTCGCTTACTATCTGTCCTCTTTAGATTTAGGTATTGTGCATATATTGTATAGATGACCTGCATACTCCTCCCACTTCTAAACAGTGTGCACAAGCACTTGCCTATTACAAATTACTTTGCCTCATGCTTCAGCAGAGAGGGTGCCTGTGTATCTAGGACTGTACATAGGGTYGCTCTCCTTGGTTTTGTATTTTAACTCTTATGGAAGTGTCTCTGATGATATCACCATGAATGGAAATGGAGTAGAAATAGTCATAGAAAATTTATGCCAGGAAGACTTGCCCCACTACAAATTCTAGTTCCTAGTGTTGGGTGTATTCATGTTTTGTAGAAACAGATCAGAGAAGGACTTCAAATCCTGAGTGTTCCCTGCAGTCCTAGGTGAGCTTTGGGCTGAGCACTTACTCACTGCAGTCAGTGGTGGCTGGACGTCAGGCCCGCTGTCTGCCCTGGGCTGAGCAGCATCTGCRCAGCACGGCTTTGCTATGTGTACGGTTTTTAAGCATCGCACACATGCCTGTTGTCCACATGCGTGAAAGCGACAGTTGTTCGGTTGTAGATTTTCTTATTACCGAGAGTATTTCCATTTTGGCTTTATGCTTTGTTACAAGTGCTGCTTGCAACATAAATAATTATTATTTATGTATTTATTTATTGCTACTGTCTAGCAAAATAGATCACAGCACTTCTTTCATTTCAGTTTACTTGCTGTATAACTTAGCCAGTTACCAAATCTCCATCGTGGAACAACCCATCCAAGTTAGAAAGCATTACTTAAAACAATGTGGGGCTAATACACGAGGACAGGGAGTAGAAACTGAAGGATTTGCAACATTAAGTGCATGTTCAGGGATATTGCGCAAAACTCAGTAGTTGATGCTGCCTTCTAATGCCTGGTTAGCCTATGCTTTATAGATAAGACCCAAGCTTGAAAGAGAAATGCATAATGCATGAGCACTGAGAGAGAATGGATATTGCTTTGGCTTGGACATATGAACAGCTATAGAAGCAAGTACTGAAAGATGACATTGCTATTGGAGCAAAATCTCAGCTGTCTAATGCATTGGAGGAAATATTCATAGATCCTAATGTGAAAATTACCCAGTAACTTCTAGTAGAGTCAGCAAAAGTATGAATTAGGTGCCACATAATTACCAGTCACAAAAATATAAATTATAGAGAGGTCATACTAGTGCTGTTTATGATTTCATAAAATGAAAAAAAATACAAAACTTCATTTATTCATCATTATCTTTTATGGACCTTCTCTTATAAAAGCATCAAACTGCTTTTTCCATGACATATCAAAAAATACAAGTGAATTAACAGTGACTTTTCTGGTGGAGAGGTGAGTTCTGCTGTGACACTCTTTCTTTCCAAAGAGTTACATTCTCGATGTCCTTGAGAAAAGGACTCTACCCAGCAATGCATCCATCTCTTACATATCTCAATTACTGTAGCCTTTAGTGCAGTAATAGGACTCTGCCAAAATGAAGGTGGGACCCAGAGCTGTAACGGAGTGTACAATGATCCAAAGGATTCCAGGATAGGAATGATGGGACGGTATGCAGGGAAGCACTACCTCAAGGGCTCTTTCTGGAGCAAAAGAACAGCAACATCTGCAGCTAACAAGCACACGTCTCTTACTTGATAGGTTTCCCTGTTGTCTGTAGGGTTACGTGCGCGAGTTGTGGAAAATGGAAACTCCCTATGCTATTAGGGCCTGTTTAAGATCTTATATTGGCTTGCTGGGGAGTGAAGATCCCTTTTCCAACTACAAAAACATTTGCCTTCTGATTTATTTTTAGTGTGGCACCCTGCAGAGGACCTGACAAGCCACTCTGTAGCAATATAAAACCCTTTCTCTCACTGTAGTCATTTCCTACCTATTTTCCTTCCAAGTGGTAAATAACRCGTATGTGGATGACAATGAAAATTTATGTATGCTCCTGTCTGATAGTCTCAGAGAGAGATCTGGGTTGCTATTGGGACTATATATACTTGGCACAGTCGATAGGACCCTGGCTGGATGACATAAGAGATCTTCCATTAGTACTGTCCAAGATTTTATGACTGACTAATTAAATTGTATTGACTGGTCATTGTGTAGATGTGCAGAATGAAAAAAGGATGCTAAAATGCCTTTGTGCTGCTCTTCTGTCTTGTGCTGCACAGGATTCTGGTGTAATTGGGACGAAGTAGGTTCATTGAATTGCAGGATAAGTGAGGTTGGAAGGGTCATCAGGTGGTCGCTAGCTAAGGCAACTGGAGAGCTTTTGCTCAAAGCAGGGCCAACAGTGAGGACTGACCAGGTTGCTCAGGATTTTATCCAGTCTGATCTTGAAAACCTCCAAGTCTGGAGACTGCACAACCTTTCTGGGTGGCCTGATTCACTGCTTGCAACCTTGCCTTTCGGTAGGTTTTGGTCCCGATCCTATGTTCCTCTCTTTTGTTCTCTCAAGAGAATCACATTTTCTCTCCTTCCCTTGTAGAATTAACTCTGCATGCTTAGCACAAAATCTGAAACTTCAGAAATGTCATTTAGACTTGAGACAACTGCTGGTAGAGAAAGTTGAAAGAAGGTTCATCTCATTATGGAGTGTGYATGTGTATATGTATGGAGCAGCGAGGCGGGGAGTATTTACCATTCTTGCATATATTCAACTTCCAAGGGAAGAACATATTATCTGAAGACTTCTCTGAAAATGTGTGTGGAATTTTGAAGAAATCTAGGAGGTTGTGCATTAAAAAAAAAAAAAAATCCTTTGATGTATTTCAAGCTAGCTAGAACTGTTATATGTCTGCCTATTCCCTTGGCTTTGAAAGCACTAGTGTTGACTATGGTATTTTCATTTTTTTAATGTAGCAGGCAAATGAATGCTTTCAAATGTGGGGTGGCTTTGGTTGACTGGGCTAATATTTTGTTGATTTAACCCCAAAGTTCAGTCTGTCTATATTTGATTATTGCAAGATTAATGAATTATAAACCTTTCCTGTGTTTTCAGGCTTCTCAATGCCAATAAGATCAACTGCCTGAGGGTAAACACGTTCCAAGGTCTGCATAATCTCAAACTGCTATCTCTTTATGACAACAAACTGCAGACCATCAGCAAGGGCCTCTTTGCACCTCTCCGATCGATCCAGACTCTGTGAGTATTCAGGCATATCACAAATGACAGCTCTCCCTTTTTCCCCAAAGATGTTTCCTGTCTTTGCAAAGGCTTTGTRTCTGATATTAAGGCAATTTAGAAGGGACCTCAAGGCAGTAGCCCCTCCTTTTCTGACAGAAAGAAAAGGAGCAAGGAAAAGAGAAATATTGCATAAATTCAGCACAGTCACATATTGCTACATTCTGCCTTTTAGAAATATAGATGTCATAAGTGTATTAAACTCCCCTAATAATTCATTCATGTTGTTCATTAGGAAGATAATATGTGAATTTGGCTCTGTGCAATATATGAACAGCAAACTCTGTTTAAAACATTGCCTAATGGTTTTTAATGAGCTGGTGAGTCAGTATTCCTGCTCTCTGGGGCTGAGTCCAACTGTACAGTTCATGACTTCTGAAACTACATTTCAGCTGCCATTCCACTTAGGGGAAATGATGCATTGTATGATTTGATTCATTAAGAAAATCCACTAAACATTTTCTGAGAATCTTTGAATTGGAAGCATTAGGAGTAGGAGAAGAGGAATCAGAAAGAAAATTGGAAGCAAAAGTACAGAAATGACTTGATACTTCACAGAGTAAGGTTTCATCCTAAAGCTGTGAGAAGAAAGAAAATAAGATAATAGTAATGCTTCAAAACTGTAGTTGGCAGCCTGATAGGAACAAAAACAAGAAACAATGCCTTCATCTGGTATTTTGTGCATGTATTTATATATGTTTCTGTAAATGCATTTATATATAAACCTCCTTGCATTTGTTTATGTAGTAAGCAAATAATACATATATATATATATATATATATGTATGTATACACACACACGCACGCACACTTATGTTTTAATAGTGGAAATGCACTGCCTGAATGATTTTTTAAATGTTTTAATATCTGAAAAATGAGTTAGTAGGGATGATGTCTAGCAGCATGCTACCTGCTACCTCCTGAGGATGCCACAAGCACAACCTTAATTTGCCATAGAAATCTGGATATCTTGCTGCAAAGAGTTAAGACATTGGAATAATCATTTCTCTAATGTGTAAACAGGTCTGTTTTGTAAGTGTACATGCAGGTATTCTCCCCCGTCACATACCTATGCTTTCCTGCAACAGCAGTCTTTAGCTTCTTCTAGCAATATACGCRTGTGCATAGATACACAGTACATACTTCCATACATATTCGCACACACACAAGCAAGGGATATAAAAAAAGTTCCTTTACAGAGGTGCTCAAGATTCACCAAGTTAAGCAACAGGTGACACCCTTTAAGGTATACAAATTTCTTCTTGGTTTCCATGGGGTTTTATTGGCAGCAGTGGTGTCCATTACTTAGAAAGGACTTCAGACTTGTTGCTTCCCACTAAGACACTTTTTCTTGAAATGTTTTGATTCATTCTCCCGTTTCTCCCATCTCTATGATACTCAAAGTGATTGCCATTTTTCTGCCTTTTCCTAGAGCAACAGAACCAATCCCTCTCCTGTGTCATATGCTGTGTGTTTTGTTTGTTCTGTGGACCTTTCACTCCAGCAATGGCTTTACTCTGCTCCAATAGTAATCTTTAGCTTGTTCAGGCACTTTCTGCTATGCATGCTTTTGCTTCCCAGTCCTTGACAGCCCTGGCCCTGTTATATTTTATATATATTCTGTTAAGTGACAGTTCTTAAATATAACTGCAAATAAAAGAGAAGTTTTATGGAGGTGAGAAAAATGCATGAATAATTAGAGAAAAGAGCTCTTTGGAGGGTATACCTTTACATCTCTGTCCAAAATCAAATTTAAGCATCTGTCTTTTTCCAGTTTTCCTAGCTAATGGAGGGCCCATGGAGGGCCCTGAAGCTAAAGGGATTGATGCAAGTTCTCTTAGCTGAGATCAAAATCTGATTCTGAAAGAGACCTGCTGCAGTGCTCAACTTTGTCAAACAGAAAGAATCATAACAACAGCAGGAAAATGCTATTTTACTCTGAAATGTTCCAGAGGACTTTATTGATAAAATCTAAATATCCAGTTAAAAACTTTGCTACAATGTGTTTTTCCAATTTGTGGGCATATGTCCTGCAAATGCTGGGGAGTGGATAGATTCAAGCTCTACTTTGCGTGAGCAGTTTATTCTGAAAAAGAAAAATTTCTGATCCAGGAGGAAATACCTATATGGGGAATTCTGTTAGGCATGATGCGTATATACAAGCATAAATTTCACTCTTGAGGGAAGAGCTCTGTATCATTTCTGACTTTGCCCATTGTTCCAAGGCACTTTACTTATCCACAGTCTGGTCCCTTGGAAACTGAGCTTGCCAATGAAATGTCTTTTAAACCAGAATACGAAACGATCTCTCAGGTCAGGTGCATTTCTCTCCCAGTGCATCATGCCAAGCTCTCAGAAGAAAACACTGGACTTTGTAGATGGGAGATGTGTGTCCTTTAAAGCAGGTTTGCTATATTAATTTTTGTTTCCTCTGTGAAAGGACTTGCGGCAGGCTTAATGAGCTACGAAATGTGATAGCTCGCAGAATTCTCCCATTCATGCGCAGCTCCGCGTGGTTTCCGCCAGGCCTGGGTTTTTGGACGCTTATTCAATTACTCGACTCTTCAGGTTTACGTTTGTGAAAAACAGTGATGGAGTACAGTGTCACAGGTCACTTCTGATTAAACATCCCATCCTTCTCACAGACATTTAGCTCAGAATCCATTTGTGTGCGACTGCCATTTGAAGTGGCTGGCTGATTACCTGCAGGATAATCCGATAGAAACCAGCGGCGCTCGATGCAGCAGTCCGCGTCGCCTTGCCAACAAACGCATCAGCCAGATCAAGAGCAAGAAGTTCCGCTGCTCAGGTAATTCATTTATCCAGGCTGTACTGCACTTTCAATTCAGAAATAAGCAGGTCCAGGGAGCCTGCTAATCGAATCTGCAGGACAGTGTTTGCTTTAATGGATATTATGGAGCATCTTTTAAAATTAAATTTGGAAAATTGAGTTAGTTCCCCAGAAAACCAATTACCTGATGGATTAAAAARAGAGGCAGTCTATAGCTGTCTTTCTTCTGTGTCTCTCTTAAAGAAATAAAAACAAAGAGAAGAGAAAAGGTTATGATATTTAATTTTGAAAGAATTGCTAGCTTTTAAAATGTCTAAGGAAAAGAGTGGATGTGTATGAATCCATGCAGCAAATGTCATATTTTGGAGGGGTGGAAGTCAAATGGATCTTCATGCAATTTGTATTCTCCACAACTCTCCGTGACCTGAATGAGAGCTGAGCTCCAGCAAGTTCTCACACCTAAAAGGCTGAGAACAGTCTGGGCTGGACTTCTAAAGAGCTAGCACGGGCACTTCTGACCTAGCACCCAGGCCAAGCTGGCGCTGGGGGGATGAGGGGAGTTCCTGTACTTTGGTAGATTTTTGCTCTCCATAACTATTGTGTATTAATTCAAGTAAAACTGCTATTGAAGTTGGTGAGATTTTCGTCTTTAGCAAGTTTTGAATCAACACTTATATTCTAGTTTGGTCAGAAGATTTTGTGTTCTTAGCTAGATGGAAACATTACCTAGTAATGAGCAAAGCAGCCTAAACACCTCTTTCTCAACCCTAACCCTTTATTTATGGTCTAGCTATCAATAAAAGGTCATTTATTGCCTTTTACAGCACAACTGAGCAGACTGCTTCTTCATGTGTTTTTTCTATTGGTTGCATTTCAGATTACTGCATTTCAGGTATGCTGTAAAGACAAGCAGGTTTCAGTGAGAAAATCTATTAGTGTGTATTGAGAAGAAAAATGACTGTTATTGATGGAGTGTCTTGCAGTGTTTCTGTAAAAATTGCTGTGATTTTTGTCCTTTCCTTCTGAAAAAAAAAATACCATGATTAGTTGTGTTCCTGGTGGTAAAAGGCTGATGACACTAGATGGGGATGCAGCGCGGAACTGAACGGCAGCAGCCCAAAACAAGCCATTGTGCTTTGTGTGTCTCTGCAGACAGTGTGCTGAGCTAAACCTTCTCTTTATGAGGAAAATAAAATAAAGATAACTTCATTTGCAGACAGGTCTTGGGCATGCTTGTTAAAGTCTTCAATCATTTGTTACTCAGGCCACAGAATTTCTAAACAAAATTGAAATTATGATATACTTTTATCTAGGTTTTTGATTTGTGTCCATTATAGTAACAAGATAATTAGTCAGTAATATTCATATTTAAAAAAATTTGAAATGAAAATGCATAAATAGAAAAGAAAGTGCACTGCAGAAACAGATTGTTATAAATCTGTCTATTTGCCATTGCTATTTCTTCTACTTTTATTAATACGTTAGAGAAATTAATGTGTTACGTATGTGTATGTATGTCTTGAATAGGCTATTGGCTCTTGGATAAGGCAAACACCATCTGATATCATTTATGAAAGGTCATAGCTAAAAGGGCTGCAATGCAAAACACTGTACCTGGTGATTTGGAGAATAATATTTTGTGTGAGTTCTTATCTTGGAGGCCCTTTCCTTAAGGGTTTAGGCCGTTTCTTCCTTGCTATCCAGTTCTAGGAGTATATCAAAACCACATGGAAAAGGTATAAACCTGACTTATGAAGGAAGAGGGCAGGGATTGTGCAGCCTCAGAACAAAGATTTCAGCTGGATGAAAACGAACTCTATTCAAAAGCTCAGTAGAGAAGTAGTCCTTGCTTGTAAAATTTCCAGATGGTGATGAGACACACCAAACTCGACTCATTGTCTACTCACATGAAATGGGCAACTTTGAATGGCTTGGAAGGATCTTGGTGTGTGAATCARTGCAGAGACCAGACATCAAGTCATTGGTTCATTGGTCACCTGTTCTGCTCAGGTTGTCCCTTTGAATCCTGGCTGTTTCAAACTTGGCAAATTTAGCAGGAATTTTCCATGTTTTCATTTTGAGGAATATGTTTCATCCCAGGATTTAACACAGTAGATCTGTGTGCAGAGAAGTCCATGAGGTAAGAGTCTTCGTCATTCAGAGTGGGACTCCTGAGCGGTGCTTTGCATTACCCAGGGATGACCCTGCACGATCACGTGGCGGTGACAGTGCTCAGTAACTTGGCAGTGTCTTTGCTAATTGTGAGATTCTCCTCATCTAATTCTTTTGTACAGTGTGTGACAAAATGATTTTTATTGAAAATCCTTTTGTAAATGTATGCATCTTTGCTCAGAGGGTTTGTATTTCAGTGTCCTGATACTTTCATGTAGTTGCTTAATACATTTAGTACATTTTAAAGGTCATAAAGTTTGTTCTGTGGGGAAAAAAAACCCTCTATGAGTGTGATGGGGGGTTCATTAAAGAATGAATATGAGGCTTTTTATGTTGAACTTGTCTTTGGCCTTCTGAGAAGTGATGAGGATACAAAGAGAATCTGAGATGTGTGGGAGGAGAGGTATGCAGCCAGTGGCAAGATCACAACCAAGAGTTGTTCCACTTAGGTGAACCTGACACTCCAACATCAAGGAGAGGACCAGTTTGGAAGTCATAAAATCCTCTTAAGTTCTTCTGAAACAATGTATATGTTTTCCATATTCATTTGGATTCTGTAAAACATCACAAAGGAGACTTGCAGGAAGGACATGGCATGAGAAAAAGTGTGATCATTCAGTAAATTAAGAGACATGGGGAAGCACTTTTAGTACAAGTGCAAGCGAGAGGAGCTGTAAACAGGAATGGGGAAGGAAAGTAGAGATGTTTGAAGTTTCATCAGGCTATTTGAAATGGTAGAGGGACATCAGGAATGCATCGTCAGGAATACACATTCAGACATGCAGGTGGGCTAAAAGAGCTGTATTCAATGAATTAAATGAAACTGGAAGGACAAAATTATGCAGTATTGTAAAAAATATATAGAAAACTTTTTTCTTTTTCATATTTTTTCCTTTAGTTTTTAACCCTAGCTCCCTGTCATCCTTTTGGATAGTCCTTAGCTGGAAGAACATTCCTTCTTTTTCAAATTCATCAAGGCACTTTTCTCGGATTCTGTTTCCTCTCTGAACCCAATGACTTGAGCTTTTACTGATAGTGATGAAGCAACATCTGCAAAGGTTATGAGTCATCATAGGGTGGAGATTCTATGCAACTGGTAAATAATATACATAATTCTTTTTAAAAGGAGAATTGGAAGCATTATACCATGAAATGAAGGAACAGCAGGGAAAGGGATGTGTTTTTGCCTGAGGCTGTGAGACAGGCAGAGCTTTTGGATGTACTGTTTACTATGTTTAAGCATCAAATTACAATGGATGCTGATTTCTTGTGGGTTTTTACCTTCCATTTAGCGTGATGAACCAAAATAATAATAAACTACCCCCTTGCTCAACCCTCCCTCCAAATATAGAATCTGAGACTAGAAAAGACTTTTCTTGAAAGAAAAACAAAGGGAATGGGACTAACTCTTTATCTTCTGTTTACAGAATGGAAATACTGTCATTTTCCGTAGCAACAGTAAAATCCTGATGATGATTTTCTTTTTGGCTGCATCTGCCTGCTATGACCAGGGATCCAACAGGACTTGCCAGTCTTACATCCCTGGAGGCTCCTGTTATTAGGAATAGAGGAAAAAAGAACAATAAAAGTCTTCTGCCCAGCAGCATTTGATTAAGTCCACTACACAGCCGTTTTGTTTTCTAAAGCAGCACTGGGCTTTAGGAGGAAGGGAGAGGACTCCAGGAGCAGATTGTGTTGTCTCCGTGGTAGCGTATTGTCACTTCGAGAGTTGACAGGATCCTTGATTGCTGTGCAACACTTTATGAGCTTTTACAGAGGGCTGTCCTTATATTCAGGAGTCTTCTTTTCCCCACTGTAATATGCTTGCATTTTTCAGTATATTGTGTATTTGAAAGCGATGAACGATCTACCTGCCGTACCTCCACAGATCTTTCTGACAGTGATCAAAGCATATGTATATCTACGAGTATCACATCATCGAAGCTTTTCTCTTCTAGCTCTTAGAAATAAGAAGTAGGTTCCTACTGAAGCCCTAAAAAGTAAAGCTGTCTTATTGCTTCCTCTTGCATTGGGGCATATAYTTGATCTGACTGACTTTAATTAGCTGCTTCAGTGCCCGAGAGTGCTGTACAACTCAAAGCACCTCAAATAATAGCAAGAGGACAATGAAGCATCTGCCTGTGCAATTCTGTCCTTTTTGGACACTGCCTCTGGGTTAACCCAAATCAAAGTCAGCCTCTGTGATACATGTGGAAAATAAATCCAGAATGTGCATGCTGAGGGCTAGTGTCATACCTCTTGTGTTATCCCCTGTTACTAGATAGCAGAGCAACAGAGTATGCAGCTGTTATATGTTCAGTCATAGTTTTCAAAGGTATTGATAAAACCTCTTCTTACAAGTCACGGTTTTCCTAGTAGTTCCTCACTTGTCTTCTCCAGTCTCTATGTTCATACATGTTCACCCTTCTTTGTTTACTGTCTAGTTTGCAACAGAGTTCCTATTGCTTGTGATCTCTTAAACTTTCCTCTTAAACTCTTTTCTGCGTTGTCTTGGCCTTAGAACTACAGAATTGTAATGGACAGAGCATTTCCAGTGACAAGAAGGGGACTATACATCAAGACTTTTTGTCCAGTCCCAAAGGCAGTTCACGTTCCCTGCAGCTTGGTCTCCCTAGGTTATTTCGTTCCCTGAAGTCAGTGGCATGTAAAAATAAAATATAAGTTCTGTGAGCTCTCAAAATGAAAGGTGCAATATATTGTTACTGTGTGTGAGAGACTTTTAAAATATGTATTTCTACTTTTTTTCTTTACCGAAGGAGACAGAGACTCAACAAAAGTTCCTTCAGAGGCTATTTGGATAAGTGTTTGTTGTGCATAAAGATAATTCTCGTTGAATGAGAGGTTATTTAACAGCAAAAAAATTGCCTGCAGATTAAATCCTCATTTGAATTCATAGTTATAAAACTAAAGTTTTCACTGTACACTGTAACTGAGGATATTTGAACTTTGATTTACATGAAGTCTTTTTCTGAAGTTAGTCATTAATGCAATGTGACTGTTAGGACTTATATAATAATAGAGCTAAATTCCTTTGTACTGTAGAAATGTTCCAGTTGAAAAAGTAATTTGGCTGCACTGTGTGCCAATTATAGCCCTTCATTTCTTGGAAATCTTTGATAGSTGCTCAGATGGTTATGTGCTTAACTCATGCCAGTCACACTAACCCTTCACCAGCTTGTGATGAACAATATGATGAAGTTTTCCTGCGCTGCAAGGCATGAAGGAGAGGCATGGAAAGAGAGAATGGAAGCCATTTCAACCAAGGAAGCAAAAGTCAAACTTGGGCTATATGGGTCTGCTTGGCAGAAAACAGAATTCTTAATAAGAAAACTAAAGTTTATTTTCAGACTGTTCTTCATCTTGTCTGTAAGTTGAGATAGTCCTCAAAAAACTAAGCAGTTGAAGGGCTTTGTTACCAGCCAACATCCTTATTCACAGTTATGGTAAAGAGGCAATGAATGGAGGGAGCGTGAATGTTGAGTCACRGATGCATCCATATCACTGCGGCGTCTAGCTAATGTAGCTGTCCCCGAGCCTCTAAAGGGCCATGTAGAGAGCAGTATAGATTCCTCATTYGAGATCTCAGTTGTCCTCTGGAGGTGCCTTTGTTAGCTATGGAAGAAAGCTGAGTGTTAGAAATAATTTTAACTCAGACACCTCAAAAAACAAGACGGGATGAAGTTAGTTCTCTTCCCTCTCTGAAGTGGTCCCTTCTGGTGGGTTTAAGTTGGGAGGGAAAGGGGTGAAATCACATTGCTATTGCATGTGTTGAGCTTAAACTGAGGAACATTCACCAGAGATGCAAATTTAGCACTTTGCTGTGGGTGTASAGGTCACTTGAGTAGGAAAAGAAAATAATGGGTGAGACATTGACATGAAGAAAGCTGGACAGCTACAGCCAGTGCAAGAACGTTCAAGTCTGCAACTGGACAATAAATTTTCATTTGAGACTGAAACAGTCTCCTGAGGTGTTACAGTCTGATGGTACAGTTAGAAATTGGGACCCATATAAAAATTTTTAGCAAACTGCAGATTCAAGGACAGATAACCAAACAGATCTCTGACTACCAGAGCTGAATCAATATCAGCACCAAATCATACAATTTTGTGTGGTTATAGAATGTATCTACATTTTTTTTTAATCAGAACTGGCAAATACCTGGGGATATTCGTATTCCTTTTTCAACATGTTTTTGCAAACATTTATGTAGAATGGTCCTTATATACAACAAAAGACTTAGGAATTTTTTTTTTGAAGTGTAATTTACTGTGCCTAGAACAGAATATTATGCTTCCCTTGTTTTTCTCCTCTGCCAAAAATAAAGAAGAAGAAAAAGAAAAGCTATATGCCTTCACATTTTTTGCAATAGTCTGCAATAAGCAGAAAAGCCAAAATGTGCCTTTGCAGTATCTCACCTCYCATGTATTCATGGAGTATAAATTAGGGTTTTGGCAGACTTTTCTTTATGCACTGGTACCTCTTGTTCATTGTTGATTAGCTTAGGCAGTTACTGAGAGCAGTGTTTAATTAGTGCAGCAGAGGAAAAGAGACTTGTTCAAAATAATCTCTAGAGATTTCTCAGGAAGATGTTTGCAGGGCTGTGACCAAACTTGTTCTTAGTAAGACTGAAAGAGTTCGTTGACACTGAAATTACTGAGTTTATTATGGAGATTCTACTTAATACTGAAAATCACTATATGTAATAAAAGCCTTTGGAAGATATGAACTATCTCATTGCTTAACAGAGTACCACGGAGGAATTTATTCCAAAGCCAGAACTGATGCATTATTAAATTATTGGTAGGAATACTAGTTATATTTGTAATTTCTAAGTAAGTGAGGTATGGATTCCAGGTTCTTGCATACTTTGAATCAGTCGTGAAAGAAAATTAATATAATTTTTGGCATTTTACATGAGTCATGCAAGAAAATTAATAATCCAATTTTTGCATCARTGAGGACTCTGACTAGTTTGGCAGCTTTTGGGGGAAAAGGTTTATTATGTTAAGCTCCCCTAAAATACTGCTGTAGTTCCTTCCTTAGAGAATGTAAAGATTGAAAGTAACTCAAATTGTCTTATTTTTTGTGCTGTAAGCATGCAAACCCACAGTATGAGGTAACTAACTTAGCTCTCTACTTGGTTACTGGCATTCCTGAGTAATTTGCATGTTGATTTTCTGCAAAATTATACTGATTCATAACAAGATGGTAAAGTAGAGCCTCTTACTCTGTCTTCTGTCATCTCCATTCAAGTGCTCCCCTTGTTCTCTCTGTAGATAAAGAATAGTCTGCCTGATACTGACTTTTTTCTTTTGGCAGTGCAAACCCCTTACTAAGGAAAGTGGCATTTTTTTCAGGCACAAGCACTGACCTTCACTGAAGTCCAGCAAAATGTTCCAATTAGTTTGTAGGACAATCAACTTTCTCCCTCTTTCCCTTCGCCTGYAAGTAGGTTGGAAATGTGACTTTCAAAAGCGCTCTCCTCTGGCCTAGCTGTGCAGATATTAAAGTCAATGGGAGTTTTATTTCAGTGGGAGCTGTCAAGCGAAAACTAAATGCCCTACTTTGTATGCCAAAGATGCAGGGATGAGTTACAAGGAGTAAAGCTATGTGAAGTAATCTAGGATATAGGAGAGGGAGAATGCTTCCATCAGCAAATGATGTGCAAAACTCAACAGCTATTACACCGAGAAAGAGCAATGACAAAATACTTCTGTTTGCCTTAAGTATGTCTTTAGTAGCATGTGTTTTCTACAGTGTTTTAAAGTGCAGTTAAGAAAAAAGAAAAACAAAAGCAATGGTAATTRTAGATCATCAGTGTGAGTGCCACCAGCATGATAGGCTGGTGGGACTTTCAGGGGAGCATTTATGGCCAAAGTTTGGCTATTGGCTCAAACTGCACTGTTAATAGTATGAGCTGTGGTATTTGTAAGACCAGCTTTTTAAAGAATGGGGAAAACCAAAACGGCATTTATGCTGAAAGGAGACACCAGGAGAGAGTAAGCAGCTAGTCAAGAGCAGCACTGATCAAGCATTTCATGTGTAGTGGAAGTTGCACATGCTTCGTGGAGGGAGCTTTTAGCAGGCCTTTGGTAGTGTTTTCTACCACAGTAGCTCTGTCTTGGCAGTCACCCGGGCTCTGTTCCTGTACACTAACCCCAGTTGTGCTGCAGAGTGTTCCCGCGRCCCCAGTGCACAGGATGGCCTCCTGTGTCCAGCACCTCTTTGCATGGGTGGAGTGGAGAGCAGCTCTCGGTGAAACCTTCAGCTTGTGCTTCTCCATGCTGCTTCCTCTCAACGCTCTTCTCTCTCTAGCGCTGCCTAACTCTGACTCTGGCTGTTCGTGGGGTTTTCCTTTGTGCTTGATCTAACCATGTGGTAGAACAATTCAAATGGAACATGGTTCTGTCAAGCACCATGGAAGGCTGCATACTCCTGCCGCATGGCATGCTGGGATACTGCTGCTGTTCTCACACGCATCGAAAGGTGAGCGATTCCCCTTTTCTTGCAGGACGAGTGGAAAAGGCGATGTGTGCTGCTTAACCAGGCCCCCGGGCGCCTGTGGGACACCAGGGGAAGCCCAGTGACTAGTGGTGTTTGGAAGAGACTTTCCAAGGGGMTTGCATGCGGAATAACCACTTCCAAATAATTACTCTGTTTAATTGCTGTTAGATTCAACAAGTTAGACAACCTGTTGATCATTTCARTTCAGCTTCAAAGTAAATTCCAGCCATACCTACAGAGCTGACAAATCATTTTTGTGTAACTACATTAGAAAAAAGAGCTGAATCTCTCTGTTTTGAGCCGTTGTATGAGCCCTTCTGCTCAGGGTACCCTTCAAATGCTGTTTGGTGTAAGGATGTGCTTGCTACTGAACTTGACCTGGGAAGTGAGTAAAGCAGTCTTAACATGCTGCCGTTTAACTGCAAAGACATATACTGCAAAAGAGCTTCAGGAAGGTCTACTTAGCATTGGCTCATACCTCTTGAACCAACATGGGTAACATGGCCCTATATGAAAACAAGATCATCCAGGAGTTACCCAACACAAAACTGAGTCAATGTGCCCAGCCCTGTGCTTTCTGGATTTAGCATTGCCTCTCTTTTCCCCTGTCTGAAGTAGAGGTAATTACGCCTAATTTATAAAGCATTTTGAGAGCCTCACACAGAAGTTTTCTTACAGGGAATTACTGTCTGTCCATGCAGCATTGTTACCTATCTATTGTGGAGCCATCAGAAGGACATCTGCAATTGCTAACTTTCCCTTCTAGCTACTGATTAGAATCAAAGAATCAATGCTAATGATGTGAAATTGTGGCAAAGAATGTACCCGTTCTTTGCCTAAAAACGTCTGAATTCCTTTTTTTTTTCTTTTTTTGGCCAATTGGGCTTGTGACCAAGTGTTTTCTTTGTGATCTTATTTTGGGTGCCAAAACTGAGACTGCTGGATCCAAGATTTCTAAGAGGAGTGCATCAAGTCAGTGTTCAAGCTAGCCTGATTTTTTTTTCCAGTAGCAAGGGCCCTCTAGCACTCCTTTTGAGTCCTTTGGGAATTACTAAATGTTAAAAACTGAAACTAGGTTTTCTAAACAGTGCTTAAAAAGAAAAATAGAGAAAAAATATTTATCTCAGCTGCYTAATTTCTCTATATTGGTATTAGAAAGGCATCTAGATTCTTTCGATGTATGGAAATGTGATATTTCTTTATCTCAATATGCTGTTCTATGATATGGCACGTGGTTTTGCTTTGTACTGTTGAGGTATTAGAATGCCCTGGTACCTGATAGTGTTGTTGCATAAGCTGTGAAGTGAAAATGTTATCGCTGTAACTAGTAATTGGGATAAACCTGTTGCTGTCAGTTAAACACAGGCCTTAAGTGTTGCCTGGGCTACTCATTTTACAGCAAGCTTAATTCTTTTTAATTTGGAGAATTATTAGAAACCAGTGGGTCATGTTTTACATTCAGCCAAGCTTCCCAGAGTTCTCAGTTGTTGGGTTCACATGCTTTCCGGTGTAATGAAATGGCCAAGTGATTCATCTGGAGTAGTAAAATGAAGTCAAGTGTTTCTTGTGTGCCTCTTCTGCATCTCTTCTCCATAGCATTCTGCAGCTGATTTTCCAGAGCCCAAGAAGCAATACATGCAAGTGATGTTTAGTAGTGCTTCCTGAATCCCATCGTCTTCACTCAGAGCCCCACTGTAGGATGCTGATAAAGCCTGGTGTGGAGAAAGAGATACACACACCTAACTAGTTCTGCAAGAAGATGGCTGGATTTCACATTAGTATCCCAGATGAGAATAACTTAATAGAGCAGCCACCTGATAACTTAATAGAGCAGCCACCTGTCCAAGCGATCTCAAGGCTCAGGTCAGATAGTAAATTTTATCTAGTCTTGGCAGATGATTCTTGCCATCTCACAGTCTGATGGATGGCTGAGTACTTGATGAGCATATGCATGCAATTTATTACTTCTGACTATGTGCTTACCTAGATAACTTTTATGTAGATTCTTTCCTAAAAAAGAAAGGAAAATAGATAGAGAAAGAAAGGAAGAGCAGCAGGATGGCATTGCTTGCTCCCTCCATCCTTGCTGAGTGGCAGGGTTTCCCTGCCAGAAGGACAGCGATAGGGGACCAGCGAAGTTGGCTCCCCGTGGCGATGTGGTGGGGGCAGAAACGCGGTCTGCACTCTGAGAGTCAGGCTACTCAGTCATCTGGGGTAAATATTCTGTATTTGCTTTGCCAAAAAGCTTGACAGAACACCAAGGGTAAATTTTCACCCTCTAACTTTATTACCCCCTTTTCTCCTTCACAGATCATTCCACCTATTTTCCTGTCCTTTTTCCATAGCAAGATGAACCTTGTATCTAGAAGGAGACTAAAAATTATACCTAATAAAATGTTATGCTATGTAACTTCATGACATTTGTGAATATTGTTTCACRGAATATTTTGACAATGAGAAGTAGAAGTGCTTGTTTAAGGGTTAATTTCTGGATTTTCACATCCCTTTCTGATCACTGAGAAATTTTAATGAGTTTTACAAAGTATAGTATAATTATAGCAATTTTAATAAATTCTGGTCCTGATAGGTGTTCATCATATACTTTGGCACTATTTCCAGGAATCATAATCAACCAAAACTGTTTTTTCATAGACCTGAGAAAGAATAGCTGTATGTTCTTGTAATCAGGCCATAATACGTTCAGYTCTTGACATTTTAGCCTGACTGCCAAGGCTAGAGTTTTTTGGACTAAGAATCAGATGATTCTTTTAAGAAGATGCAGATTAAATGTTGAGGGTATGGGGAAACGCTTAGTGTGTATTTTTAAAATATTTTAAAATGCCCAGTGATCCTAACTTTTTAAGTGATTTCAAATTATTGAAAATGTCTTGAAGTGCAAAAGCTTTTGATTTGAGTTTCAAGTATTCCTGCAGTCTGTGTCCACTGCCATCAAGCTGAAAAACAGTAGCTAGATCTCACTTTAGATGTTTAATTTACAAGAAGCATTATAACCTGCCGAGTGTTGAGCACCACAGAAGCAGTAACATACAAAGCGGTGTGTAATCCATTTCCCATAGTCTAGTTTGGGATTACAAAACTAAACCCGACTGTATCTGTGGAATCAAAATGCTAGATTACTTGCAGAATTGCTTGCTCTCACTGCATCACCTTGTGGAGGTAATATGTAACATAAATTAAAATAATAATGGTTTTAGGTGGTTCCTTTTTTCTTACAGAAACTAGTATGTGGTCATAAAACAAGCAGCAGTGCATTTATCAGTCTGGAAAGAGGAAGCAGGCTAAGAATGTCGTCAACTCTCTCAAAACAAAATCCAGCTCAGGTTTAATTTTATATTGATGTTTTCAGGTTCTTTTAAAACTGAACTTGTTCAGATCATTCCTGGGGAAGCCTGGCCTGTTTGAGTTAGTACTTTCAGCCAAGTATTTTTGACTTTGACAAATACCTTTCACGATTGCAATTGATTTTCAAGCCTCTGGAAAAGTTAAAAAACACCCATTGGTAGTTCTGCTCACCGGGCATTACATGCGTTTCCAGAGATGATTCTGGTGATCCCATTATGAAATACAAAGTGAGCAGGCAAGTATTGCATGGCTGGGCCTGCCTTGGCAACACTTTCATTACATACACATTTATTAATACTCCTGGTTCCTTGAAGCACAGAGATCGAGTTTCCAACCTCCTATTATTAAAAGAGAAAAAAACAAGCCTGAAAAGGACAGATCAGTTCTCTGAGCCTAATTGGAAATGCATTTCATTAGAATGGGTCAAGAACCTAGTCAAAAAGGTCTGGCAATCACAGTGTAATGGTACATTAGGGARTGCTTCTCACTAAGTATGGTCTACCCATTCCTTAATTAAAATGAAAATGATTTAAACTGCTACTACTTTCCTCTGTTGTTTGTTTAACATAGTTAATAAAGATATCTAACTGTTGGAAAACTGGCAAGGTTCTCTCATACAAGATTGCTTTCAAAAATACCTCTAAGAGCTGAAGTCTTAAAAAAATGTTTTTGAAATGCCTTCTTTAATACTCCTTTGTCATTTGGATGCTCCAAGATAGTTCCTGCTTTCATGAGACCTCTTTTCCTTGTCGCTGGAGTAAGTGGCAAATGGGAAAAAGTGACTTTGGTAGAGCTCCTTGAAGCAGACCCCAACAGCTAATAATACGTGCTTAAAAAAAAGGTGCTTTTAACAGGTAGGCTTCTTAGACAAGGAATTAGTCTCCCAAGAGAAGAGTGAAAAAACAGAGGTTAGTCTTGGAAGTCATTTGAAAAAGAGCTTTGGCAAGTRTTAAAATTGTGTGCAGGAGCTGGGAAGATGACAGGAGAGAGTGCCAAGAGTAGATTCTCAAAATCTCTGATCGCTGCAGTTATCAGGAGCTGTTTGATGGAATATATTTTCCTTTTATTGCAGGGTCAGAAGATTACAGAAGCAAATTCACTGGGAAGTGCTTCATGGACCTTGTCTGTCCTGAGAAGTGTCGCTGTGAGGGAACAATCGTAGACTGCTCTAACCAAAAACTAACCCGATTACCCAGTCACCTTCCCGAGTATACTACTGATCTGTAAGTGCTGGCTCTCCAAGATGTGGTCATTAGGACCTCTTGATTTTCTAAGACCTCTTATGTGTTTTTCCTAGTTTTTAAAGGCTACAGACACAAACCATTTCAAAGCGGTTACCACTCTAATCCTTAGAAGGAGCAGGGGAAGTTGACGTTAATTCAGAGAGGTGCTACAGCTTCCCTTTKGTTTCCTTAACTGTCACATGGGGATAAGAAAGGAGCCATGGCCCTGTGCCTCAGCTGCCTGTGTATGTCATCTTGAAATGTTGACTGTCACGTGGCCCAAGCTGGAGTTCTTTTTATGGTGCCTCTTCCTTCTACCTTCGAGTCCGTTATCTCCGTATCTGGTCATTTTTATTTGAGAAATGGATTAACTCTTTTGACAAAATTCATAAGGAGGAACTTATTCCATGCCCGCTGTGCCTGTTACTTGGGTGAAGCGACTCGCACTGTGATTAATATGTTGTTAAGCTACAATTGATCTTAAGAAATTTATCTACTATTAGAGATTCTTAGGAATTACGAACATAATATGCTTTTAAGTAGAGTATAGGAAAACAAGTTTATTACTTAGTAATTTAAGATTCTGAGAGATTACTATGTGAAGATATTCACAGTTTTCTTTTTCTGTTACTGTTCTCTTTGTAGTAGTAAGAGACTCTCTTTAAACTCCCACAAAAATGTTGAAGTGTAGATAGAAGAAAGAGAGAGACTTTCAGAAATACAATAAAGTATCTACATAGAAAAAATGAGCTGTATGTAATCAGAGACATTATTTTGCATCCCAAACCTGCCAAGGTAGTGATCTTGGCAGCATTTTTGAAGAACGATAGCCTTAGAGGGGAAAGGTCCTGAAATCAGATCCCCCCCTGTTTACAGGAGCAGACCTGCAGCTAGTGCATGTCCTCTGGCTTTGTGTGGGTTTTTCAGCCCGTGTCCTGYGCATTGCAAGAAGGCAGCACTGTCCTTACATAGTCTTATATATTCCTTTTCCTTCAAAGTTTGACTCTTTTGACTCTACGAGTCTGGGAGAGATGACAGTATCTTGTTTAACAAAGGTCATAATTCTCTGTGTGGCACTCTTGTATGGCACAGGCAGATACCTAGAGGGATCTGTCAAGCACTAAACATTTTTTATTTCTTCCTACCAGGCGTTTGAATGACAATGATATTTCTGTTTTGGAAGCTATCGGACTCTTCAAGAAATTGCCAAACCTCAGAAAAATGTAAGTTTAAGTCACTTGCTTGTTAGCTGTATATTTAATAGAGTACCTGCTGCCCTTCCTGTGTGGGAGGAGGAAGGGACGAAGCTTTAATCATTTAGTACTACAGTAGCAGAACTCACTTTTTTAGTGTGAATTTAAGGGAACTGAATGAGTTCCTGTTAGACAGCCTCAGTTAAACCAGTGACACAGGAGTATCGCCAGTATTCTTTAGACTGTATTTCCTAAAGTCTTTGAGTCATGGACACTGAAGGGAATTCAGTCCAGGCATCCATTCAAATTAATGCTTATTATTAAAGATGGCCACCAAGTTTAGTATTCTGTTTTTGTCTTACAAATGGGTTACCTTGTGCAACCATCGAGGCCACCATTACAGCTGAAGCAGAACTCCAAATAGGATGATTATGCCAAATATTTCAAAGGGAAAGTGATATTAATTACAAGAAACAGATGATGGTAGCTTCTTTAGGTTGATACTGTTTTAGAGCAGAGAATCAGGCAACCAATTTAGAGATCAATGTTTCTGTGTATATTTAATACGAGTTTTGTTTTGAAAAGAGGATGAAAGGTTAGACACCTCTTGATCAGTTTTCTAAATGGATTTTTAAACTGTTAACACCATGACACAATGTCACATGACATATAATGTCCTACCTACTGTTTACTTTTAGTAACATKTTATTGGCTCTGCTAGATTCAAGGTAATTTAGGATTTCTGTCCTGTGTTCAAGACACACATGATGTTGGCCATCTGGTGCTTCCTAACCATTTGAAACTGTGTAAGATCTCAGGGGCTCGAGAGATGGCTACAGTGTGATTCTTATGTCAGTTTTATTTCTACAGGAATTTCAGCTGCTCTGCTGCAGGTTGGGAGTGGGAGGTGTGTTTGGGGAAGTACGGGCCATCAAACCCAGGAATTAATCCTATACTCAGGCTAGAATTTTATGAATGGTCTGTAAGTTGTCATTACAGTGCACTTAAAATGAGTTATTGATGTTGTAGCACCCTGTAGTCCAGAATACATGGGTGCCTAATGTAGATGGCAATGAAAAAGGCATGGTATATAAAAGTATACACAAATGGGAAAACATTTTTCGTCATCAGACCGTAGGGATTTGAGTTTTGAAAAATAGTAAGATGTAATAGCTGGAATCCTTTCTTTTGTTTGATCTGAGCCTTGCTGCAGGCTGGTTGTGGCACTGTCCTCATTTCCATCATCTCAGGTGTGGGGCACCTTGACAAGCCTCTACGGTATGCATAAATGCAGCAGGAAGCAGCTATGACGGGGTTTTTAAGAGTTAATAGGCCATCATTCAAGATAGAGATTTAGCGTTGGTGTAGGGAAATACCAGTGGATGGGGCTGCAGCTGCTCACAGTGCTGCTGCAGCAGCTCTGTGCGGGTGGCGGGGGGATATAGAGGTCCTCTTCATTAAGCCGTGCTACTTACTGCTGCTGTTTCGAATTAAGGAGGAAAAACACTGATCAAGCTCCCATTTTTCTAAGTGTATATGGGACACACATTTCTCCTGTTGTTTGATGGGCAATATTGACATAGTCTTATCATATTCCTTATTGGTTCAAGTGTTAAAGGAAAATAGCAGATGTAAAAACATGTTCCTAGGCTGAAGGAAAGAGCTCAGAGTGTTGCGCYGGCAGGCCATTGGCAAAAATCGCCTTTCACAGGAGATACTGTACAAGGCATTTTTTTCTTAATCTCTGCAATTCAGGTTTCTCTGAAATGAACAGTGTTGAGGTAGCAGAGTTAATTGCCTTTTTATGGTCAGCCTAAGTTGAAAGGATAGATATTTTAATTTGCCTGCTCATCGTCCTTCACCTCAATTTAAGACTCACTGGCAAATGCATCAAGAAAGTATACAGAGAAAGTACTTTAAAAGTCCCTCCCTTCCACTGCAGCTAGAAAACTCCATAATAATTTGAGGCCGTCATTAGCCCTGCGTTTCATCTTGGTGCCTCTTCAGCTGATACTATGCTTAAATGTAGCTTTGGTTCATAACTTACCCAGCATACTCTGAGGTGGTCCATGATACTGGACCTGAGGAGGATCCACATTTTGCTCGTGTTCCAGATTTATGCCAATGTTTGTCCTTATGTCGCTAGAGCTCGGGCAGTTGCCCATGTCTGGATGTATATGGTTGCACAGTGCAGTTTCTCAGGTTTTTTAGTATAATTCCAAAGAGAAGTGCTCAGTGTCATGGCATTGACATGATATACAGTTCTCCAGTGTGTATGTGTTCAAATAGTCTTCAGCTGGACTCTTGTCCCAATCCCAGGCTAGATTCCTRGTCCCCCAATTCAGTACCACCTCTCTTCTGCACGTGCTGGGCGCCTGCCTGAGGCTGGTGTCTAGTTCCGCCGTCCTCTGCCTTTGGCAACCACGGGGAACCGTTCTCACCTGCGCACTCTGGCCACACCACGTTCCCTGCCTGGCCCCAGCCTCGGTCTCCCCAGCTCACTGCCTGGAGCTGTTTTTGATAGTCCCTGCAGGTCTGTCCAGGGTCCCCACTCCACCCAGCCAAGCAGGTTACTTCTGCATACTGCTGTGGAGTTTTAGGGTGAATATTTGGGTAGAGAAGTGTGCCCAGTCCTAACCTTTGCATAGTTAGTCTCTCTGTCCTGCATTGTCTTGAGCTAGAAGAATCTTTAAGGGGAAGAAAGTCTTTGGAGAATTTGCTGCAAAAATGCAAATTTTCTGTAAAATATGTATTGCAATCTGCTCAAATTGCAGCAGGAATCTTAAATCTCTATTATCTTATTTATTAAGGAATTATAATTGAGCCAAATCTTTACAGATTTTCACAAGGAAGATATATCCTTGGAGTAAAACACCAGCATGAATGTCACAAATCCAATTTTTGAAATAGTAATATATTGGAGTGCTTGGGACTTTTCAAGGAAAGGTGACTAGACTTTTGAGATATGAGGGAAATACTATTTTGAGTAGCTTTATTTCCTGAAATAGGTGGACTTCTTTTATTTTAAGAAAAAAGAAAGTCTACCTGAAAACCTGAAAATGACATCTGACAGTTCATTCTGCTAAACCTTGCCAGGGTTATAAAATGAACACAAAATAAAGTCTTGTAATGGGAAGTGTGCTGTCTTATAATGGAAGTGTCCTGGTAATAGCTAGTGCTGCCAATCCCAACCTGTAATACACAATCACGTTTTGTAGTTTAATTCATCTGTAAATATACCTCCTAGGTTGAATCTTATTGTATGATGTGTCAGCCTAGGGTTTAACACACTGTACATGCAAAATGAAATTGAATCATGATAAAGTTTGCAGAATGACCAGAAGTCATTTAAAAAACAGAATCTCAAGTTTCTTGGGGAAGTATAAGTAATTGCTGTCCTTGGAAACAGCTATTACATGCTATGCTTCCTCTTGTGCATAAATTTTGCCGTAGCAATTGAAGTTGTAGTCATCTGTCACTTGTTATACAGTAACAGACTTTATTTTATGGCGAGGGAAAAACGGGATTTCTCGGTAAAGTTTTGGGAAGGGCTGTACCTTCCAAGGCAGCCAGACTGTTGGGAGAAGCTGTGAAACTTTCTCAGCAAACATTTTTCCTACAGAAGGTTGCAATCGCGTTGTATTTTTCTTTCTAAAAATATAATCATAAACTCCAAACAAACCACCAACAGGCTGACATATTCTGGGGAAAACCCCACTCGTAAGATGCCATCAAAATGCAAAAACTACAAAGTGCAAACTGGCCCCAAGTCTTCAGTGCTGGGCTGTGCTTTGGTGGTTGTGCTAGTGTGGAATGTGTGTCCGTAGCACAGCAATGAATAGCAAGAGAAAATGTCAAAATTGACCTAGCAGTTAACACAGGATGAATGCTTTTATTAAGTCTGAATAGAATCTAACTTGGTCTTTCATAACTGTATTGAAGTTATAAAATCAACAGAAATAATATTATTGTAAATTTTAGCTGTAAAGTAAATAAATCTGACTGAAAAGTGAACTGTGCGAACAATGTCACCTTGATAGCTTCCTAGATCTGCTCATTTCCTACTGAGAGCCCCACAAAAAGTAAACCCAGGGCTTTCCAGATGATTTCTTTTGACCTCTTGCCCAAAATGTTAGGCTGGAAATAGGATTAATCTTTATCACCAGGGTGAATCAGGGAGTCCTTAAGGAAACAAAAGCCTTCTTCAGTGACCAGGTTGACTGTAGGTTCCTATTTGGGTCCTGCTGGAGGACGTTGGTATCCTAAGACATACTCAAGACTCGTTTTCTTTTCCAGTATCTTCCTTTATCTCCAGTACAATTCCCAATGGGAGCTTAGCATTGCTAGGGCATAGGGGGCTTTTATATAATGGGAGTTTGCTGTAAGGTCTAAGGGAAGTTTCTTCTAATAGGAAAACATTATTTTCTTTGTTGAGTGCCATGGTCACATATGAAAGATTACTTTAGTGTTGGGAAAAATGGGCTAGGACTTTCTGAGTTGCAGAGCAGGCAGAAGTTTCACTGGATTTATTTTTCAAGGTTTTTATCAGCAGTTGACTATTTGTGCTAGTAAATCTAGACGAAAAGTATGTAATTTCTCATGTCTACTCTTCTAGCAGATCAAACCTTAGGGAGGATAGATTTTTGGAGTGAATAACTGCTGTCATCTACCAATTTTTTGTTGTATTTTGATAAGAAACACTTTAATTCAGGAAGACAAATAAAGAAATACAGGTTGGCAGAATGTCTACTTTTTATGATGAGCCTACTGGGATTGCAGAGCAGTATCTCCTTCAACTATTTATTATCGTAAAGTTTGTCTTTCCTCTGTCTTACAATTTTGTTTTCACCATAGCATTTAATTCCAGATTTTCAGATCTTTTTCATGAGAAAAGTATATATATATAATTGGGTTATTGTGAAACTACTAGCAACTTTCTGGATAATGTTACATTGTTGAAATGATCAGGCATGTCAGAGTGAAATGAATGAAGTTGCCTGTCTACGGAAGTTCTTGGGCCACAGTGGAAATTCAGACTGGTTGGACTATGTAGGAGGAGCCAATTCCTTTGCAATTTATGGCCAACCTTCCTCCCCACTGTTCACTTTTTCCATCTTAAGTATCTGATCATGCATTAAGATTGCACCCATTTCTTAATATATGTGACTAAATATCCTTTAGATAGCAAAAACTAGCTAACTAACAGAAGTTCCTAACTGCAAGGATAGGTCAGGTTACAAGCTGTGAATCAAAGATCAAAGTCTTTGTGTATTGTAGTAACTCATTTTCCCTTCCTACTACAAATGCTTGCTTATTTATTTGTTTATTTTTGTGCAAAGATGCATCATGGGCTGATCTTTACCAAGAAAGGAATCATTGGAAGTAATTACTTATGCCAAGATTCAAAAGAAATGCTAAATTATAAACATTTCCAGTAGACAATAGTTGAGCCTCAAAATTAAATGCATGTGTCAGAATATCCTTGCTGGGCTTGCTTTGACACTGAACATAAGCTGTACGTGTGAGTGTTAGCACAATGCACAAAACTTCTGGAAAGTAAAACCTGTATGTAAGTATTTATATAGGCTTTTATTTCATTTTTGGCTGATTGCTGGCATGCTCCTATTCCTTCTGATCACAGAATGCACAAGAGGTGATGGGTCACATGCCGTATGGCCAGTATCTGACAGTTCTCAGCAGACACAAACCAGCTTGCTCAAGTTTCCCACATGAAACATACCTCCAAGATTCAATTTTTTTTTATTAAGTGATGACTTGTGCAAAGAGCAGGACCTCCAGTAATTATATCTGAGGCCAAGCTGTCCTGTTGCCAAATCTTCTGTCAACTTGTATCCCAACAAGATTGCCTGCTCTTCTGAGCAGAGTAGCCCAGGCGCTAATCTGATACTTTGTCATTTGGTTTATAGCACCTGCAATTGGATTTTGAAACTATTACTCATCCTGCGTGTGGAGTGGGATCATTTCTGGAAGAAGGTGTCATTCAGTATGAGTAATAGTGTTGGAATCTGGTGTTCTCTTTGGAGCAGGAGAATATCTTCTGTTTTCTCTTTTTTAGTGTAGACAGTAAAACAAAAATGATGTTTCCTGTCATAAGCCTAAGCAAATAGAATTATTCATTATAACCTATACAGGGCATCATTGTAGATGCTTGAAGGACTAAGATCCAAGGTTTTAAACAGCTTTAGGCTTTCTGTATATGTTTTAAATAATTAAAAGTCATTTATTTTTATACATTTGTCATTCCAAGTTTTCTGTTCACTAGATTTTTCACAAATATGAAATATTCAGAAGAAGATTCATTTTGCATTTCCTCAGAACTTCATTTGACTTTCTAGATTAAAGTTCTGCAATGCTGATCTATAAGCAAACATCTTGAGATTGGGTATGCAGGATAAATATTTAGTCAATAAAGCTGTGTGTTGCTATAGATGTGGTTGAGAATTAAGTGATACTCATTTCATTTTGAGTGATGGACTTCAATTTAAGTGTCTGGGAGTTTCTGAGTGCACGTATTATAATTTGTATCAGATCTATGTCACACAGTTTTGTATATTATTCAAGTGCTGAGTGTTAAAACAGTAAAGGTGCTGGTACACTAAATAAACATATTCCATATATCAGTGTCTAGTCCATATTTCAGTGGTAGTGACCATTAATCAACTTGTTCTGGCCAAATGAGCACCCAGTTGCCAGCAGGGTCCAGAGCTTCCTGCTATGGATCAGTTGTTATAAAACTCCACTTCTGGTAGCCCTGCGGCCCTTGTGAGCTGGAGTGAGGTCAGGTATAAGAGGTTGCAATTCCACTAATTTGAATATTCCAGATATATGTGATGTAAGTGTGTTTGTGAGGCATGAAGGGGAACCGTTTGGAAGTTCAGTAGGTTTACGTTTGAGCCTGTGCTGAATGCTCATCTCCCTAGATGATCCTTTAAAGACAGATACCTTCCTTACTGTCTCCTTCAACTGCAGTGATGTATGCCTGGAGTAAAACAATAATCTCTCTCTTATTATGACTGGTTTCTCCTTCCAGAAATCTGAGCAACAATAAGATCAAGGAGATCCGAGAAGGCACATTTGATGGGGCTTCGGGAGTGCAGGAACTGATTTTGACAGAGAATCAACTGGAATCAGTGCATGGACGGATGTTTAAAGGTCTCACAGGGCTGAAGACATTGTAAGTGCAAAGACTTGCTTTTCGCTGTTCTTCTCCAACTTGAGCTGGAGTGCTCAGGGTCGGCAGTGCCTGCTAAAATCTCTGGTTTTAGGCCCTAAGGCAGATTCTTGTGTCACTGTCATGAAGTCTTTCATATCTTTATAGTGCTGGGCAGATTTGAGATTTATCTGCTATTTCTGTGAATAAACGGGTTTCCAAGAGTTGCAGGAGCAACTTGATAGTAAGCCTGCCAGGTGCCAAATTTGGATAGCTTTAATCATTTAATATATTTATTATTTTATTATTTTCTATAGAAGAAAGGGCATGTAGGAAGACACATGCCTGTCTAGCAGTCCAGCCCTACACTCCCTTTCCCCTCTGCAAATTATTGGCCTGCTTAAACCAGACCTTGGAGGAAGGTAGGACCCTACAAGATTTTTAAGATCCTGCAAGTGATATGAAATTGGCAGACAGGGGAAAAGAAAGACTCAGGGTATTGCTGTCACCAAAAGGCAGGTATAGCTAAGCCACTTTAAGGCAGGCGTAACCAAGCAGTTGCAGCCCCTGGTGGCAGAAGGCCATTCAGGCTGAACAGATGTAGCAGCCGGTTAACCAGTCCCTGGTTTTGGACTAGCCACAGCACGCTCTTTCTTGGCCATAAAGAATACCATAAAATTATGCTCGGATGCCGTACTACTGTGACTGAGGTTGGAGGGTGCGTGTAGGAGACGTTGAACACAAGCCTAAGAAATTTTTGGTATTTCATTTGCAGTTAGCCCAACTTTATAATTTGCTTTTGAAAACTAACACTCGTACATAAACCGATAAGAACTATTGGTTTTCCTTTTAAAAATTTGTTTTCTTTTTAAAAAGTATATTGGGACAAAGTATTGTGGAAGCATGGAAGAAAAACAATACCAGGCAGTATTTCAGGGTGACATCTAGTCCAGCCCTCTCCCCCATCCTGAAGAGCAAGCAGGGACTGGGCTTTGGGTAATGCAAAGACTCATGCCTGATGATCTGCATGATCTGTACCTGGCAATGTCTGCTCTTACACAGTCTCCCCGCTGTAGAAAGAAAGAACTTGATTATGTGGCTGCTGTCTGTAAATAGGCTCTAGGATGCCAAAGACAATTTAAAATCTGCAATTTATTCGTTATCAGCAAATGCTTCTTATGTTGCAAAGTATCATAGCACATTTCCTTCACTCCTTACTTAGGTATAAAATGAAATCCAACCTTCATCTGGAGGACTTTGGCCTGTAATGACAAATGGGGAACTTTTCTTTTGCTGTCCCTTTAATATTATTTTTCTGTAGTTACAGCCATCTGTTCTTTGATTTAATGTATGCATTATACTAAAGGAATTTAAAATACTGTCCATAGATACTAAATTAATTTTCATGCTATAAAGCAGCCTGTGGCAGTGCTCCTAAACAAAATTCAGCATTTTTTAATAAAAAGATACTTAACATTCAAGCTATCCTGCTGACCTGACCTACATTTCCCCCTAGCTGATAAAGCAGTCTAAATATACGCAGCATGAAATGAGGATTCATAAGTATAAGTTTCCCTTCAGGAAGGGCACGCAGTGCATGGTGTACTGTGGTATAAATCCACAGGTTTTTGGCTTGAGGGAAATGCGTTTCTATCCATTAATCAACTTTGAGCATAAAAATTCTGGCCTTTTACAAAGAGGCCACATTGACAGTATCACGGTCCAATTTTTAAAAGACTGAATGTTTCCTGAAAAGTAATAAATCACTGGGGAAGATGAGTTGGCATCCAGTCTTCCCATCCTGCAGAACGACTGGCTAATGCTTCACGTATGGAATTGAGAAAATGCTTCCTACTGCCTCTGTCTCTGAATTTCCAAAAGTGACCTAAGCGGGTAAGGTCCTTAACCTCGCTTATTTACCTTGCTTGTTCTCTTTAGAGCCTGTGGTCTAGACCTGGTTTTCCACCAGCTTTGTACTGTGTGTATAAGGTTTGTGTCTGTGCCCTGCGATTCTCTTCTGACCTTGTTCCACTGCTCCAAAATGCTTGAGACAGTAGTGGCTATGATAGCTCTTTTTAGAGAACATTAATGTAAAAGAAGGCATTATGTCCAGGTCTTTAACAACAAGTTTCTGAGATGACAAAGTGAATTTCCTCCCAGCTGCATCTAATCTGCCTTTGGTCTTTTTTAAGGGTGTATTGGTGTAGTATCTAAATGCCCAGCTGGCTGACACCAACATGAGATTTAAATCCGGACTTCTAAGGGAGTCTGAATTCATTTTTCACTGTGTGAATTTGATACCAAGGGATTAACCCTCCTCTCTTTAGAGGATCAATTCATGGCAACGGCAGCAAGAGTTGTAGATATGTTACGCATTTCTGGTGATAGGCTTTAATTACTGAATAATATTTCACCCAAGTATATCACAACTGTATAGTGGTGTTCACAGACCCAGGTGCTGATTGGCGTGAAGGGTAACAAATGACTCTTGAGCCTTTTTTGCTATGAAGAGGAACACGATACTATAGCCTTTCAGATTAATTAGGCTTTATCGTGGAGGACATTGTTGCCATAACAACTTAGAGAGATGTATCTTCCAAAACACAGCACTGATCCATCTGGTACAAGCACTGAGCAAAGAACATTTCAGGTGATGGTTACTGCTTTCTCTCTTGGCAATTAATGAGTTTAATGAGATTTCAGAGCTTGCTTTTGGTCTGGAAATCTTTCCTAAGCTATTCCTTGACTTCTACCAGTTTTCTTCCATACTATTGCAGTGTGGATTACAAAAAAACATACATGGTAGGAAAAGAAGTAATGCAGTTAGTATTGTAATGGTCACACATTTCTGGCAGTCCCTATCAAATGGTCTCTGAAATACAGCGTGGGTTGCTCTCAGATATTTAGTAAGTTAAAGCACTTGGGTTTTTACTACAGGTTTGTCACTATTGATAATTTTGCTTATGTACTAATTTTAGATGTGGATTTTCCATCAGCATCTGATGTTGTGTGGAACGGATGCATTCTAAATTAATGATTTCATGAATTTGTTCAACGTTTACGTGAGTCTTGCCTTCCTTAGCTGTGTTGTCTCAGCAATAAGTACAAATCCCATGCTTGCCTATAATCTATTGACACTACAAGCAGCAGTCAGCACCTCCTCTCTTGAAATTATACTCTCCCCCAAAAAAAGTTTTTATTTGCCTATTTTAATCTTTGCAGGATGCTGAGGAGCAACTCTATCAGCTGTATAAACAACGACACCTTTGCGGGCCTGAGCTCAGTGAGGCTGCTTTCCCTGTATGACAACCACATCAGCACCATCACCCCTGGAGCCTTCAGCACACTAGTCTCTTTGTCTACGATGTAAGTTATCTTTCTTACAGTTCAAGTGTGTCATGATACCTTTATTCCATGCTCTGCTTTTAAGAAAACAGTGATTGAGGTTCAAAATCATGATGTTTAATTATTCATATGTTGAAAACCTAAGTTTAGCTCATCTAGAGAAAGAAATGAAAAATCCTACTCAGAATGTGGGTTTGAAGGGTTCAAGRTGTGATACAGAAAAATATTTGAACAAAATAGCTGAAAAAGCTTGGATGTTGCTGGTCTCAGGCAAGTCAACTGCTGTTTACCCAGTCTTAGCCCAGCGCCATGCGTGTTAGTTTACATAAAACAACCTCTGCAGGTTCACAAGTACAGAGCTGATCATACACTTCAGTCCTCTGAAGCTGCCTTATTTTCAGTTAGAGCCTAGTTCTGGAAGAAAATTTTTTTGGATTTCAGTTAAATTGTTTAAATATCAGAAAAAATCTATAAAGTTTACTACCCAGTTTACTAGATCTAAAACCTAGTTTATTAGCTTTAAAAAAAAAAAAGAAAAAAGAAGAGGACAAGGCAGTCCGGTCATACTGAACATGAATTTGAAGATCCCCACCTAAGCTCTTCTGCTAATTGTCTTCTATATCTCAGCACATCTCTGAAGTATTTCTCCTGATTTTTGAATATTTTAAAAATTCTTTTCATAGTGCGTCCATTTTAATGAAGTATAGACTCATAAATATGAAGTGAAAGTCCGGTCTTTGTTTCCAGCTGTGAAAGGGAAGCCTGATGGAGCTGTTAATGGAAGCTGTCTGCTTAATTCCATTCACACTGCCCTGAAAACACATCCTAATTGTCCAACCAAAACAAACTTCTGGTGCTATCGTATTTCTGGTTTTGAAAGTAGATTCCGTTGTGTTTTACTTGCTGTATCCATTTTTAAAGGCTTTGGGGAAGATGGAACTGCTGCCTCAGCCAGTTCATTGCTCACACTTTCAGTTTTTTGTGAATAACTTTTCAGTAACAAGCAAATTCTCATTATTTAGACTGACCATTTTCAAGCACAGGCCAAAGCAAGTGGTACCGGCCGAAAGCTGGTCCTCACCTTGTCGCACGCCGTGCCTGCAGGCCTGCCTGCTGCTTGCACCATGGACGCTGTGTTTCCTCCCGTGGGTCCCTCCGTAGCTGTGACTCTCCARATTAGTCTATAAATTCCGTACCCTGTTTACACTGAAATGTTGATGTCATGTTTTCTTAGAAGACAACCAATTTTCTTCTTTGTATATCATTCAGTGCAGATAAAGGAAATTGCAGGTTCTAACGGCAGCAGYCGGAGGGGCTGGTACCGAGGCTGCGTTGCTCTGGCACCGACCAGTGCGGTCGTGTCGGTCGTGGCAGGTTCCTGGCTGYGCCTTGACGACAAAGGTTGTTCTTTGACACTTTTTCACTGCTTGATCCAGCAGCCAATAAAGTCAGGAGAAAGASTGCTGTTGAGATTTTTAGACCTCGATTCAAGGTCGAAATGTTACTTCAGATACAAATGCGAAATGCAGAAATGTTGATTTCCTCACAGAGCTCCGTTGTAGGTGGTTATATCAAATCACAACACTACTGAAGGTGTGTAGTGTGGCCACTCCTCCTGCTCAGCCCACGCTTTGAGAGTTTGTCGGCTTTTTATAATGACTCGTTTTTGCATCTATTAATATCAGCCACATATTCATACAAAGTTTAGCATTTCTTTCCATTTGTACCTTGGCATATTTACAGAACTTTAGAAAATATTGCTCCCTTTGTTACTGCTCTTGGAAAGTCAGCCTCATTGGTATTATCAAAACATGGACAGCTCTGAAAGTAGTGCCAAGACTATAATGGTATTCAGTAGGGGAAGAACATCTATTTTGTGAAGTATTGCAAAAAATAGCTATTTTTTATTATTTGTTATTAGTTAAATCAGATATTTGGCGTACTGGTTTCAAGTGTACTTGCACTTCTGTGTACACATTGTTCAGCAACTTCAGTCCTTACGCAGTCAGGTGGGCATGTTTGCAAGCAGAACTGGTTTTCTATGAATTAAACATGCAACAATTCTTGTATAAACTTAACTTAAATTGTAGGATATATTTCCTGCCTAATTTCAACAATATCCAGATGCTTTTCAGTATGTTTTTCTAACAGGTCACCAGAATTCATTTAAATATTTAATATTCTGTGGCTTCTTTGCAAATTTTAACAGAGATACTTGTAATTGGATATGCGTTTTTCTTTCCTCAAGACTTCTGTTCACCTTTGATTTTAAAAATATGCCTATATCCGTGATGACATACTTATGAAGTTAATGTTAGTAAGATGTCTGTGCTAAAAGCTTGATTGCCCTGTTTCTGTGTGAGTGGTTGAACCATTATTTTAGGTGTAGGAAATCTGATTACTAATTATTAATTTTTATAGCATTTTGACTGCCCAGTGTTATTCTTTGTGATTTAAGAACTCTATTTGAATAACCACATTCAAAAAAAAGATAAAGCTTTTGCAACTCATTGGCCTCTCCAAACTTTCAATTGTTTGATGTGTGAATTAAGGAAGCTCTTGCCGAATATGACTCATTAGAGATCCTTGATTTTATGTTTTTTCTCCAAGAGCTGCACCAAAATTTGCCATTTAGGTGGTGCTGAAGTGACAAGGGGATGTGTGTAATGTGTGAGAAAATGAATTGGTCCCTTTTCCCYGGAGTTATTTTTATTTCAAAACAATGGATTTGTTTCTCTGTTTATTCATTTTGTGTGTAGAAATTTACTTTTTCTTTATTCCCAAGAGAGGCATAATCCAAGTTCTACTCCAAGCATTTAGTAAATTTTAGGTTGTGTGTTAACCTGTGTTTGCCACGAAGTAAATGAAGGTTTGTGAATAGTTCCTGCTGCTCAGCTGACGTTCAGTAGCACACTGAGTCAAAGTAACCTCTGTATATAGCGGTATATTTACTATTTTGACAGGAGCATTTTGCAGTTTGAAAGCCTGCATGTTTTTGAAGGTTTTCGATACGTCCTAAGAAGATGCTCTTGATGCACAAAATGTTGCTTTCGGAGCTGTGGGTTGTTCAGAAGCCTGATAGACCTGCTGTTTGCGTCCGGTTGTGGCTTATTTTGTTCTGTGGATTTGTGTCGTGGAAGTTGTTCTGCGAATATGATCTCACTCTCTTCCGTCAGTGGAACAAATGGCCTTTGAAGCGTTGGTTCACTTAGCTTTGGAGATTTAAGCACTTCATTTAAACCCTCCGCCTATGCCAAAGTATGTCAGTATGGAAAACATACAAGGCATCCTGCATGTGGTCCTGGTATGGATTAGAGGGGATGGAAAGCAATTCGGAAGGAATATAACCGGACTTGGAGTGATGCTTTCAGTGCTTGTCTGCACGTTCTGTGCAAGCCCCTCTCTAACCCATCCATTTTCTGACCTTTCCACACCGAATTAGCCTCGCTATTGAATCCTGGGCATCATGGCTAGGTTGGGTTATTTCTATTATTAAACATCATGCCGAGTTTTCTCCCCTCCCGTTGCCCCTCTCTGTAGCGCTCAGTCGTTTGTGCTAGACCCCCATGTAATCACGCACCCGAAGCAGGCGCACAGGCTGCTTTTACGGACAGGCTGTTGCGGTGATTGAAGTGTACTTTTTGCAATGTGTCAAACAGCTGTAAATCATACTGTGGCTCTGCGATACTGGCCTAGAACCTATGTAATTTAGGAATTGATTTGGCTTTGTTTTCTCACTGCCACATCTCAGCTGCACCAGATGTTTTTGTCTTCAGTGCTGTTGCGTTCTGAAGGAACTGCTTGGCAGAAAGTCTAACGTGATTTTTGACTACGAGTTTAGGTTTGTAAAAGTATCTTGCAGCTGAAGTCTTCCAAGGTCTTCAGCTACTACATCTGCACTTGGAAGTGTGTGTGGGCAGAACCTGCTTTTTAGGACTTAAACTTTTTCATCTTTAAAATATGCTGCCCTGTAGAGGAATTTCATTATCATCTCTTTTTCTCTCCCAGAGGGAAGATAACCCTCAGAAGTATTCACATATGATGTGAGAATTCCATAAACATTAGTTTGGAGACCTCATTTTCCATACATAGGGCTCTGACAGCTCATTTTTCTTCCAGGAGGCAACCCAGGACTGAGACGATTGATTCTCCCTGGCTTTATATGTAAGATAGTCAATCTCCTTTTCACCAGGAATATCAGCCTCTTTCCTTCATCTGAAGTTCAGTCATAAAAAAAAATCTTAAACACAAATTATGTATAGGTCTTGCAGTACAGGACTCTGTTAACATTTTTATTCCGAAGACTCTCGGCTCTTATTCTAGTTAGCTTAGAAGGATGATTCCTTAAAAGAAATGTCACCTCATACTCCTTTCCTACCAAGGATCACAAGCTATTAAGAAATACAAATGAGTAATATTTTTCCGGAACTGACTTTATCTATGATACAAGTGCTCCACTGAGAAATGCTGTAACCTCTGTGTTTTCAGTGGTTGATGACAGGGTGGAATGGACTTTCCTTTCCTAAAAACTACGAGCCTAAGCTACAGTATGAATCCCTGTCTCGCAGGGAGGCTATCGAGTGGCTACTTTGGGTCCAGCACACCGCAGTGCCTCGGCTAGGCTGCAGCTGCATTTGCAAGGTATTTTGGGAACTGTAGCAAGGCTTCACAAAATTCACAGGCCAGTAGGTCATATGCTTTTCGCTGTGGATATACTGACCATAGAAAGCTGGATGAGAAGTGGCTCAAGCCTACATACTGCTCAAGTGCTGCCTCATACTTCAAAACTATATATATGTGTATATACAGTCTGCATAGCAGGGCTAAACTTTATCCATGGCATTCCCTAAGGAATCACACCTAAGGCCACGGCTATGTGGGTGTAATGTCACGGCTATGTGGGTGTAATGTGTGAGGTGAGCTTAGTCTTCAGTATGAGCTATAGCTTACGTCGAAATACACCATAAACACAGCCCTGGTGCTGATATAACTACGTCTAAGTAAGGAATTTGAGCAGTAAGTACCTTGGTTTATATGTATGTACGTGTGTATATGTGTGCATGTGTTTGTGTATATATATAAATATGAATATAAATATATATAATTATAACCCCAATTGCAGTATAATATCTGTGCAGAAAATGCCTAATCTGTAGAACAGAGCAGGATCTCACTGAAACAGATGGCAGGAAGGAGGTTGGGCTTGGAACCTGTATCTTTCCATAGTTATTTAAGTATTCTGTATGTTCACGTCCAATGCAATTATGTCTTGTTCCATTTCAGTAATTTGCTGGCTAACTCCTTTAACTGCAACTGCCACTTGGCTTGGCTGGGAAAGTGGCTGAGGAAGAAGAGAATTGTCAGTGGAAATCCACGCTGCTTGAAACCTTTTTTCTTAAAGGATATTCCAATCCAAGATGTGGATGCCCAGGACTTCACCTGTGATGGTAAGAAAATCCAATTAGATTTGGTATTTATGATAATGTTGGCATCTCTGTGAGGGCCTCCCTGCCTATTAACTGCTGCATAGTGAATTTTTCAGTTTAGCAGTGAGGAAGACAACTATCCAGAGCTAAGGATCATTGTTCCCTATCTGAAGTTCATTTTCATTCTTGATTTCCAGCTTCTGCATTTCTGCCATCTGCACCTAAGTATAAGAATATTTTTGCCTTACGCCTTGCCAGTCTGTCCCTGGCCATATATGCTGGTAGATAAAAGCTCTGCTTTGTATAATCCAGGTATAACCCTGGCCCTTCCTCCCACTTACTTATTCATAGAACTGCTTAAAAATCTTTGAAGCCAGTGGAAGTGATGCTTGTTTGAAAAGTTTTTTAGATTTTGAGGATTGCTCAATTTCAGCAATAGCAGGATATATAAATATAGGGAAATAAAAAAAGTAGATACTACGTGAAGTGATTCTGTGATGCGTAGTCCTTCGTATTGTCCGTATAGGTAAAAACAACAGCAACAATAAAACAAACAAACAAAAAATCTGTAGAAATTTCCTCCAGTAGGAAGGATGATGGAAAACATTGAGAAGTGAGTGGTGCAACATTTGATAGACTTTGCATTCTCCAGGCAAAACCCTTGCTTCTCTCTTCTGATCAAGCAGAATTTAGAGATCATCGAAAGGAGAAAAACTCCACTGCTGCTTTGGCTAGTAGGCTGTGGTTGACCAATAAGCCCCAATATACTGGAGCTGCATGTTGTCATCCCTCTGAAGAGACCGTAAGAGCAGTGGGAATTTCCTACGTAGCGCAGAAGGGAATTCCTGTCCTAGTCCAGCAGCCCGGCAGCAGGCCTGGGGGCTTGGGCTCAGGGCTCTTGGGACCTGTGTTTAGTCATTAAAGAAAGACTGGCTTTTAGTTTGGAAAAAAACCATTCATGCTCAAAAAAATACCATTGCCCACTTAGCAGCTTTCTGTGTTSTACAGTCACTCAGACAGCTGTAATGAATGAAAGGTAGCTGGTGGCAGCATGTAAAATAGAATACAGGGGGAAATCAAATATGCTAGAGAAACCTGCTTCTTCAGCGCGTTTGTGAAGGGCTTTATGTTTTGTTTCTAGCAGTAAAGTTCAGCTGGGGAAAAGAACAAAAAAAATCTTCCCTTTTCTTCTGTAGCCTGGCTGTGCTTCTCCGTCACTCTGAATACGAATGGTTCCCTAGCCAGGCATTTATGGGTAATGTTGTTATCTTGGACCAGGAGTTCCAGTCTTGCTCTGTAATCTCAATGCTCTTGGGTATATCCAGCAGAGAGGAGGAAGCAGCAGATCTGTCTCAATTAGTCCTTGCATCATTTTTTTTTTCAGTGAAGGCCCTTAGAGGACGGGTGGTGGCGTGCTCCAGGAGGCAGCGCTGTGCCTCGGCACAGGGGCTGCCTGGACCTGCAGGCRTTGGCGGACTTCCTTCCGCCGTCGCCTCCGCGAGCCACCACTGACTCTTTCCTTTCGTATGCACCGTGATGCTGCATCTGCCATATGCTTTGTAAAGCCTGTTGTTTTGAGGGAAAATCCATGTTTTAATGTTCTCAACTTCAAAAACTTGGTTTCTTCTACACAAGCCCTATTGTTCTTCAATTACGAGATTTAATCTGCTGTTTATGGAACTGCGAATCCGTTTTTGGAGACTGCCGATATTTTTGTGTGTGCACAGATGGAACAGCAGCAGTTCGAAGTATGCAGCTCAGTTTGTTGTTTGCCTGGTTATCCTTGTCAAAAACAGTGAGGTTTTTCAATTGCAATGTTAAATGAAGTGCCAGGCTGACATTAAAATATAAAAATTAACAGCAGAAAGCTGTATTTTAAAAAATCTCTGTAATGCAGAGTAGATGATGAATGTCGTCTGTGTAGATCAGTGGAAGGATAACGTTCTGGTAAAGTTCTCCATTTCAGCTAGTGCATTCAGGGAGTGGGGATGGATTTGGGATTTACCTAACTCATTTACTGCAATTTGTAAAATTACACGGAAGTAGATGCCACTTGGATAAAATTATTTCTTTGAAAATATTGGTATCCAGGTTTTGTATTGCAAGTCCRACCTGCTGCTTGTTGCCTGAAGAACCTGCACCATCACGCAGATGCTGAGTACTGGGAGCTAATTTAAAATATTGTGCCGCTTGTTGCAGACTCAAGGATGTCCCGCTTGGTCCTCGCAGGCGGTTGTCTCTGCGGTGCCTCCCCCTGGGCTGTAGAGCTGATCTCCCTCGCTAACGGCGGGTGCTCTCCTCCGCAGGTAACGAGGAGAGCAGCTGCGCGCTCTCGCCGCCCTGTCCGCCGCAGTGTACCTGCCTGGACTCGGTGGTGCGCTGCAGCAACAAAGGGCTGCGCGTCTTGCCCAAAGGAATTCCCAAGGACGTGACCGAGCTGTAAGTGACGTTTCATGTAGCTCCTTTCCTGCAAAGTTCATGAAGTGACRTGGCGGGGTGGCTTTGCAGGGCCCTGGGGGTTTTGCCTTTGGTTTCAGGCCAAATTCCAGCAGCTGGTGCTTTGGCGCTTTCTCTGTGTCTTAACTGCTGTGGTCTTCATCGTTGTTCCTCCCGGGACTGAATGCATTGCTCTGCAACAGCAAGAGAGCCCTTGCACCCGTTAATTCTCTGCATGGGGAACAAACTGAAGGATCCTTTGGCGAGCCTGACTTCACAACAGACAACAGGCAGTTTGAAAGGGTGGTGGAAAGAGATTCGTGCCGCAAAAGTGTGTAAGTCAATGATTCCCTGATGAGACAAAAAAAAAAAAAAAAAAAAGACAAGACAGAGGTAAAAACAAACAGTGGATTCTTTTCTCCAAACCTCATGAAATGACGAAAATAGTGGATAATTAGATTAAATTGTAAAGTAAACTTGTTTGAGTTGAGAAGCATCTTTCTAGTCTTCTTTTCCACTGCCACTTGCGACGGATTTATGCTGGGTTTCGGTTCTTTCCATGGAAAGAAAATGCAGTGGGGGAACAGCTTGGCTTAAACAGTTTACAGTAGAAATACAGAGCTTTTCCCTYTAGGCCCTTATTCAAATCTATCCCAGGTGAGTTGTTACTGAAAGTTGTTACAACCTGATGGACGTTTTTGTATTGGTTGAGTTGGTATGTTCAGTGAATTGCCTAATGAATGAAAATGTGCTCCTGTGTTACTCTAATTAGCAGTGAGGTACCTGATGAATGAGATGCTTCGCAGTGGAAGGAGCTTTGCACTATTACCAAGGCTGCAGTCAAATGCAAGGCTTTGCTRTTTAATGAGGAGTGGACTGAAAGCGTGTGTGGGAACTCAAAGTAACATGGATATTTTGCATAAATGAATACATCCTTGGGACCACTGTTAATCAGGGCATAGTTAATAGTTGTTTGAACTGAAAGCCAAGTTCCAGCCCATGTTACCTTTATATTACCATGAGTGATGAAGACTCTGCAAGGCTGTTTCTGCCCTGTTCCTGTTCAGGTTCCATTACTGTTTTTGAATACGATTTGCCAACAGTAAGATATCACAGGTGTTACTTCGATTTCCACTGCTACGCTAAGGAGTCTTTGTATTTAAATTTTGCGTATTCAGTGTACTGATACTATCTGATACTCTGATGACATAATTTTCACAAGAGGAGTGAAATTAATCTCACATTCTTGAAAACTGCTATATTTCTTGAGCTTTTTCTTGGCAAATGAGGCAGCAGACTGGAAGTGAGCAGTCTGAGTTCACAGGAATTTACGTGACTGTTGTCTTCAGTAGGAGCCATTTGGCTGCGCCAGCCTCTCRTTGGGCTTCCTGCTTCAAATCCAGAAATGTGTCAGCTGAACACACTCAGCTGTGGCCTGGCTGACTCTGAATTTCTCATGTTCTGCAAATACAACCTTGAATCTGTCCCAGCTGTCTCCAAATTCAGTCCTGACCTCACTCTTCTGTCTTTCCACCAACATAAACTGAGCTCCATATTTGTGTCTGTACCAGAAGATGAGCTTCAGGTACCAGAGCAAAAAATTTCATGTGTTTCTGAAAACTGTGACAAGACTGAAATGAAGAGGAGAAAATCAGTCTTTCTTACTTTCCCTCTGCTGCCAGATTGTGTTGAAGATGTTGCCCGTAATCTAGAAGACTCTTATCATCTCCGTCCCCAGTTGCATCAGAAGACAGATTTCACCAAGGGGTGAAAAGGGGATGTGGGTATAAAGATCCTTCTGTCCTCGTCGCCACCGCTGCCTCTAGCGCGAGGCCAAAATGGCCATGCAGGACAGCGGTTTGTGGGATTTTTGTGGATGCTGCAGTCTGGCATTTATAAATTACCATTATTGAAGTGCTCATTTACAAGGCACTTTAGCTGCAGTATAAAAAACATGTACAAAAACACAACATAGTTTAAGAAAAAGCACTGCCATCTATCTAGAGAGACCAGTCTGTTAAGGCTGAATATAGCCTTCTCAGAAGTTATTTTAAATTCTTTCAGAGATCTTGAAATAGCCTTAAAATGGGAATTCTTTCATTGCAACAGATATTAAGTAACAGTGTGCTAAACTKAACATACCTTTCACAGGCACGTAGGGAAAATGCTACCCTCCACTGAGGAGAACTTCACTGTACCCGAGTCCTGCAAAAGGGTCACCAGCAGTGTTTTATTGCAGGGTGGACTGGACACATAGGCTCATGCCTTCCAACTTGCGCCCTGAGTTTCTGTTCTGCATGTGTTTCGTAGGCAAATGCTGGAAACCCGTGATCTCCTTCATGTTTAGAGCTGGGAAYGATGGGCAGCACAGTGTGTCTGGTTTGCACAACCTTTGGGAGGCTGGAATTACCTGTTAGGGAAGGCTTCCGTGGAGAGTAGTGTTGAAAAGATGATATTAGTCATCTTTTAGAGACTTTTTAGAGGCTTCTTAGAGAGATAATAACGTAACAAATTTCTGTTTCCCAGTGATTCTTTCACAAAACCATGTTGCCAGGGGCAAGCCTTCTTTTTCCCATTGCTTGCTTGCTCTGACGAGAAGCCTCAGTTCTTTGAACATAATCAGTTTTCTAGTCCAGATGTTTAGGAGTAAAATACTCATGCAGCGAGCTAGCTTGCAGCTTAGCCTCACTCCTGCTTAGTGTCCTAGGCTTTCCTTCTCTTCTTTTTTTAAATCTGACTATGATTCCCATGCTCTTTTTCCTTTAACATGCTGCTTCAGTGCTAGTTTTTCTTTTCTTTTCTTTTTTTTTTTTTTTGGAAAACTGTGGTCTATCTCTAATCAAGTCTTATCTGACAGCATCCAGCTGTTTTTATGGACCTACAGCAATTAATGATTTGCACAGGGGAAAAAGTTGGAGGCAGTTACATTGACAGTGTGTGTGTAAGTTGTAACATAACTAGCATGGTGTATTTTAGAATAAGTATATACTAATCATGTCGTCTCTAGACTCCAAATGTCATGGCACTGAGCTATATGATAGCAGTGATGGGGTTATTAGAAAAACGTGTGTCCATACATCATTTTTAGTGATTATTTTGCTCTCCGTTCATATTACTATACATTAATATTTTCATTTACTTTTGTCGTTTCTCTTTCTCTCCTCCCAAACCTTCTCTCTCCCACGGGTGGTCTCCGCTTGTGGATGTCCCCTGTGCCCGTTGCGTTGTCCTCTCTGCTGGGGTGTTTTTTGCTCCGGTTTGTTCGTTTAGCCTGCGCACTCTTCTGCAGCCTGCTGGTAGGGGCGTTTCGCAAGCGGCCGACCTGCCGATCAGCAGAGGCCCCAGCTGCCCCTCAGCTCTCCTTTCCCCGCCCGGGGCTGCTGCCTGTCCCTGCCTTCTCCGGTTGCCAGGATCATTTTGGTGATCCTTTCTGCCTTCCAGAGCATTCACTGCCGCATCGACTTGGGGTGATTTACTGCATCGTCCAAGGCTCTAGTGCCTTGTGACAAAAGTGGTGCCTCAAACCTGGCCCACGCGAAGGTTGCAGTGACGTATGCTGTGAGCAGGGAGCTACGGTTCGTGTAGACTATCTTAACAATCTAGTGCAATTTTTTATATTGCTGTTGATCAAAGGGACAACGCTGAAGTGAGATACCTGGTGAAAATCATCTGCTTCAGGAAGCAAATGCCTTTGCCTGTCTGGGAGTCGGCACTGCTTCGCACTCCCTGAACGCAGGCTGCAGCCAATTTTCCTTTGGTAATAAAGGAGAGAAACGGTTAGCTAAAAGCTTGGGCTGTAAAAGGCTTTAGAGCCCGCTTAATTCGCTGTAACAGGGAAACTCTTCCACTGGGGAGAGTGGGTCGCCCGTAAGGAGGATATTTGAGTTACAGCTAAAACAGAGGAGTCGAATCCGTGCTTCAAATCTGACGGTTTGGAAGAGGGGAAGAGGTCGATGGTATCAAACAGAGCTTTGAGCGGCTGGTGAAGTTTGGGAGCTTATTGGAAAGCTGACTTCAGCGCTGGCAGAGTAAAGGTGAACTTAACTTCGGGGCCTCGGCTCCTCTGCCCGACASAGCCAGGTGTCTGCGTGCTGCTGCTGCAGATCGTGGGCTGAGATGCGGGCACAGCAAGGTCCTTGAGCCCAAATTTGCCAAAACTTTACAAAGTTCAAGATGCAGATTTGGACATAATCCATACTCAAATTTTGTATCTCCTCAAGAAACTCTAACTAGAGCTCTTAAAATTCCTGTCTTGCTGGTATTTTCACAATCCAACTCTCTTCTAGACCACCTTTATTATTAGGAAACTAAACTCTCCTCYGACTTCCAGGGTACTGGGTATCTGTGTTAAAATGTTTTGATTATAACTTGATTTTAGAACTACATAAGATTGGCAAGTATCATCTCCTTTTTTTTTTCTTGAACAATCTATACAAAATATTTAAAGAAATTGAAGGATGGGCTTTATGCCTTTTCGGTTACTGTCTCGCATACGTGGGCTTTCCTCTTCGGTGGCTGGGGGCATTTTATGAGAACACGGGCACATGTTTCTGCTTTGTTTTTGTTTTTAATTTTATTTTGACTCTTGTAATTACTTGATGGTTGGAAGTGCTTGACTGACACTCAGGATTCCCAGAAGCACTCATGGGGTAAAGAACAATTTCCAATCTGATATGTTCAACTACAGAGTCTAGAGACTTGGGGAAGCAAAGGAGGTTGTTCTGGGTACTAGGCAGCCTGTCTATATTAAGACGACTGACACCCACTCTTGACTCTGACTGTCTGTGTATTAATAGCTTAACTTGGGAWGTTAAAATTAGAAATGTATTTTCTCATTCATACCACAGTTTTTTGCATACCAGATGCCTTGTACATCATCTTTCTTTGCTAAGCGTTGGGGGAAAATTAAAAATAAAATCTTTCCTCCACATTATTCTTGGAGTTTTTTCCCAAAGCTTTTGCCGTAGTTAGATCACTGTATTCTGTATGTGTATATATATGTGTGTGTGTGTGTGTGTGTGTGTGTGTGTGTGTGTGTGTGTGTGTGTGTGTGTGTATACACACACACATGCATACACACACATGGTGTTTTGCACCCGAACTCAGCCCTTCCCCTCAGGGGTATATTCTGCTATTTGCTGGGGCCAGCTTGCAGCCCCTTTGCAGCCCCCGCAGCCCTTCTTGAACCTGCGCCGCTGCGGAGCCGCTGCCGCAGCGTCCGTGCCGCATCCCCCTCGCCGTCCTGCAGCCAGAGCCCCCTGCCTCGTGGCATACTGTTGCATACAGAAAGCTCTGGTTGTTTCATATTAATTGCACTTAAATACACTTTCAAATTAACAGCTTTTTTTAGGAAAAATTGCCATTCTTTGTATAATGTGGTAGAAGCTTAAATGGTGGTGAATTGTTGTTATTCATCCATGAAAAGAATATAATCAGCAATTTTTCAGCATAAAATTTTGTTTTGTTCACAAAATATAGTGCTGGTATAATATTGCTACTTTCTGCAAACACATTGCTATAACCATCAAATTGTTTACAGAATAATTGCCAGCGCTGTAGGAGCAGGTCTTCTGTCGGYGTTTCGCTGCAGGGGCCTGCACGGCCGCGTTGGGCTGAACAGTGAAGCAGTGGAGTAAAAGCAGCGGAGTAAAACGTACACTTGYGACTTCTGATTGCACCCGGGAGCAAAAAAGGGAAAAAAGCCCTTGGCTAGCTGACAGCAGTTTGTTTAAATTGCAGTCTGTTTCCTATTAGGATCAACAAGAAAATATCCTGAAAATACATTTCTGCAGATTTCCACACGTTGCAGGAGTTGAGGCTCCTTTCCGAACTGAAAATCACGGCTAGCTTCCAGATGTGTAGTACATGACCTGCTTTTCATTTCCTTACATTTGGAGCAAACACTGKAACGTTACCCTGCCCACGTGTGTGCGTTTGGGTTTTGCAGGCTCTCTGGGATGAAAGGATGGAGCAGACTCCCAGGAATTTGCTGCATCCATCACAAACCATTGCCRTGGAAATGAGACACGAGTTGCTGTGTTCAGATAGTAATATATGTGGTTTTATTCTGGGGATCTTCCACCGAAAAATGTAGAGTGTGAATTTGCGCTATACCAAGTCACTCAATTTTCAAAATAATTTATACCGAATTTAGTCACAAAGGAACGAGTTATTTTATAGCTATTGAATTTGAATATCCATATTGAGGTGTAAATGCAGGTGTAAATGAGGTGTAAATCCATGCTCCTGCTTGTGGTAACCTATGTCAGCAGAGAGGCCACCGCTCCCTTGCAGGGGTTGACTGTCTACTCTATAACACCATCACTTGATGGGTGATTTCTGTGTGTGGAGAGATTAATCTGTTCAAYGGGTTTTCAGTGAGGAAGGATTTTGCCTTTGGATAAAAATTCAAAAGGGCTTGTAGTCCCCCTTGTCAAACGTACTCCCAGGCGGAGCAGGGTCGGCTCCACCGTCTGCTCTAGTGTAACTCTGCCTTTGCAGGGTCCTGCTCGCGTGCCGGCTGGATAACCAGGAGGCTGGGGTGGGAGGAGTGGCCGCTTTCCTTGCTACTCTTTTCAGGGGAAAGATTTTCCATTTTATTGTTGTTAAGATGCCGGTGCCTAATACCTTACGGGAAATTCTTCTTGGAGTAGTTTGGTAGAAAAGAGCTGAAGCAGCACAAAAGGATGCGAGGTCCTTATGCTGAAACAGAAGAGGGGAAAGTCAGATCAAAGGTGGCATTTAACAACTTATTATATCAGTAATCCTGGCAGCATTTATAGGTTTTATTTTTAAATAAAGTAAAAATAAAAATACAGTTTGTGGGGAAACTTTCTGGGGTTTAGTTTACACAAAAATCTCTGTGTTATAGCAGTCTATGTGGAGAGGGAACATACAGCACAGTAATAAGTGATTATTACTGCTGTTTGCTGTAGTCAGTGCAGGATAAGGAGATCCTTTGCCAAAGAGAAGGGATACAAATGCTAACATGGTTATTGGGTTGTGTTTGCAGGAGCAGAGGCAGCCCGTGATGGGTGCTGCTGTGTGGGGGCTCTTCCCTGGCGGGGATCCACATCTACCATAGGGAAAAAAAAACCTGCCCCAAAGCGTCTTGCAAGGAAGGGAGATACCCTTTCCTCCTCTCTGCCCTCCTCGGGAGCGGGCATCCCCTCCCGCCACGCGTCAGTGTCCAAGCAGGTTGGGATTGGTCCCGGTTAGAAACAGCCTCCGGCAGGCGTCTGCAGGCTCGCGCAGGCAAACGGCCTGACGCCACGGCGCGCTGCATCCTTCGGAGCCACATCGCTATGGCAGATCCCCCCCCAAACCAAGGTCAAGGCGAGTAACTCCAGCTCTCTCTGTGTTATTTTCAAATAAACAGGAAAGGACCAGTGCCCTGATGCTCCCACGTGTCAGCCTTTGAGTCTTGTGTGCCTGTGTCATCTTCTGGGCAAGCTTTCGGAAGTTTTACATCTATTCAGGGCTTTTTCCTTAGTCCCTGAATGTTTGCGTGTCTTTAGCAGAACAGASCTGCAAAATGCAGGTGCTGTATTCCAGAAAAGGGAGGATATACAATAATCCTAAAAGTGAYCAGCCATCCTGTGCAAGTGTCTGAGTGGGTCGAAGACGCTCAGCGAATGTGATGCTGGGGCTCTCAGTAGGATCCGTTGCTTCTGCGGAGGATCTACCTTTCACAGTCGCGCAGCGGGAAGGTTTAGAGCAAACGAAGCTGGGAACTGCTGTAACGGACATGGGATCAACACAGCCGATGCTCATGTTGATGKTTGGGACTTTTTGCTAGACGAAGCCCCAGCCTGTCGCAGGGCTGGCCCCACCAAGGGCTTGCCCGGTGCGTGGCAGCTGATTTGCTGGTGGGGTCAGCRCTTGGAGTCCTTGTAGAAACTTCACTTACACCTAACCTTAGCCAAGGGCAAAAACCGTAACATTTCTTTCCCATTGCTTCCTCGGTTGTTGTCTTGGAAGAATCGAGTGGTGGTTTATATTTGCTGTAGGCTAGGGAGCCTTTATTCGCTTCCAAGTCTTGAACAAAAACATCAGTAAGCTGCTGTCATGCTTTGCGTGCAGGATAATTCATTTATAAAGGGGAGACTGTAGCAGTTTCAAAGCAATGTATCAAAGACAATTTCCTTAGTGAGTGACTTCAGTTTGTCTTTTCTTCATTCATGGTGCATCGTGAGCTGACAGAAGCTCTTGTTAACATGTTTGGCTAATTTTCAAATGTGACATTTTGCAGATACCTGGAAGGAAACCATCTGACTGCTGTACCGAAGGGGCTGTCGGCGTTCAGACACCTGACTCTAATGTAAGAAGCACATGGTTTAGTGTCAGGGTAATGAGATGACTCCTCCTGCCCTGCGCCGCAGGTGGACCGCAAAGCGTTAGAGCGTGCCCCATCCTGGGGCGGGAGGAGAGTATGTTCCGCATGTGACTTCAGCGGCAGCAGGAGGCCGGCTCCCCGCTGCCGCCCGTGGAGAGCCCTCCGCGGAGGGATCCGGAGCCGTGGAGCCGCTTCCCTGCGGGAGCTCCCGGCCTCGGCAAGGGCGCCAGCGCGGCACGCCGGCTGCCACCGCCTCCCTCCCTGGATTTATCGCTGCATAGCTGTAAAGGTCGTTAGCAGAGGAGACAGCATTTATTTCTCCTAGTTGAAACATTATTTATAATATTAAGGTGATGAAAATTTGCATAGCTGTTTCTTTTATGAGCAGATATATGGATAGAGAAGCAGCTAGGCTCCGTTCRGTAAATTACTCTCAAAAATACATCGTGGTGAAATTTACTGTCTGAACTATTTATGATAAATATTCAGCTGCTGTTTGAGTCGGCTGTAGATGCTCAAGTCAGGTGGGCAGAAGAACCTCAGACCAGAAACATACTGGATCCTCTGTTTTAAAACACTGTTTTATTTGGACACATCTGTGATTTTATTTTACATGGAGACACAACAATGAAATAAAGTGTTCTGCTTGAGCCTARGTTACTCTTTGGAATTAAAAGATGAATTATCTTTGTTTCTGGTTGAGCCAAAGCAAATGCTTTTCCCATTTTTCATTCAGTTAATTTATACCAAGGAGACCATTCTTTTTGCGCAGCTTTGTTCCAGTAGCTGTGAATGTGAAGAGTACAGGGAARTTGTTTGTTTGTAATAAATTGCAGAGCAGCCAGCGAATATTTACCCATGATTGYGTCATCTATTAATTTATCCTCCTCCTCTGGAAGTTTTGCTGATATTCACTGATTTTTGGGTGCTGTATACTACCAATATRCTTTACTGAGAACTCCTAGGCTTTTTCTGAGAATATACTCTGATGTCATTTGCTTTCAGTGTTTGTTCAAAGTTGGTTAGAAAAAATCACGTAAATTGACAATATTTGACTTTTCGATTGCTTCAAGCAGTTTGCTGCGCAGGTGCGATTTACTGTTTAAAAATGATTTATTTCTGAAGTCATTCATATAAGCGACGTTTTCTGTGTGTCTTTTTTCAGTGATTTGAGCAACAACAGCATAAGCGTGCTGGCCAATTACACCTTCAGCAACATGACTCAGCTGTCGACACTGTGAGTAGTCCCAAGTTCTGACAACAGCCTTAGCTGCTTTCCTGTTCTCAGTCTCAGGTGTTAAACAATGCTTCTGTACCTCGTTGCTGATGAGAGCTGATGGCTTTCCATGCTGCTGCTCAGTCGAATTAGCAGTGAGCGGCTCAAAGGAGAGGTAGCATTTTAACGCTGGTCTCTCGTTGTGCCAGGATCCTGAGTTACAACAGGCTGCGGTGCATTCCGGTCCGCGCCTTCGACGGGCTCCGGTCCCTCCGCGTGCTGTGAGTACCACCTCCGCCCTGGCGCTGTGTCACGGCTCGTTCGAATGCTCTTGGTGGCAGGGAGGATTTTAATGAGCAGATGGCTTTCACTTGATTCAGTAGCCATAAATATTTTCACACAATTAGCTTCAATGTACTTGTACTTAGTTGCAATGTGTCTGGTAACAACTAGAACAGGTGAATGCTAAAGTTTGGGAAAAAGCAATTATATGCTTGCAGGATGAATGACTTTCCTCTGGTAGTCCAAGGACAAGAATGATCATGAAAACAGGCTGCCAAGAGACTGTGTAKAGTGTTTGTCTCTTCTGCTTGAACAGTGTTTGGGCATACCATGGGGAAGCATATTTATCCATAAAGACAAATTGTGTTTTAGAATGTAACTTTCCCTTGTATGCTTCATCAAGAGTGTCTTCACTGTAAACTTGTGCATTTTCAGAATATTTTCAGTTTACTTAGATTGCTACAGCCAAGTTTTTACGTGAAAGAAGAATGCAGTCTGAAGAGAAGCAAGTTAGAAGTCTGAATGCTAGCACAACGAGTTAGGCACACCAGTGGCTTTGCACCACTGATCYGAGATGCTAAAATGTCTCCAGGATCTTTAAGTAGTGAGGGAAATTTCACCTTTTGGTGACAGAGATGTGAGCATGCTTGCAGATGACCATCTGTGATTTCCATCTGTGGAGATCCTTTTCTCCAGGCTTTTTTTCCTGCATAGCTGCTTTCTGCAGCTTCCTGGGTTGGACAGTTTGCTCAYAATCCCTTCTGAAAGTCATCTTCTATGTAACACCTTAGAGCAATAAGATGCATTCAGCCAAGCTCTTCACTGTGGTTTCAGCRGTAAAATAGGTATCTAGGTTTCAGCCTCCTAATTTATAGGACAGTTTTAGAAGCCTCATTTTTTGTTGTTAAAACCAAGAAAGATAAATGATTTGGGTACGTTGATTTAAGTTTGGCCTGGGACGCGAGTTTCTTGCCCACTGGGATGGTCACATCTGAGCTGTTACATAAGTCCTGAAATTCAGCCACAGATGAATTACTGTGTTTCTTGGCCAAATAAATTAYTCCATATGGAGCTTTCTTCTGGCCTGCTTATGATACGCATGCTGGCTTCATTAAAGCTGGTTTGGGAATCTCTACCTTAGACTGCAGTGTTGAGATACCCTATCTCACTCTTGCCAATAGTTACAATTTGTCTTTTCGCTTCTGCTCTTGCRGGCCATGTATGGACAGAAGTGAAGGGCAGTATTTTAAGTACCARCTGTTACTTTTGGGCTTTCTTAAATGATCAACTAATCTGATTTGAAAAGAACTTTCTCCTTCAAGGGAGAAGCCCTCCCTGTCTTGTGCAGAGCCACGCAGGTGAAATGGAGCCTGGGTGGGGATCTCCATCTCTGCTCCGCACATTTGGAAGCCCCCAGATTGATTGCATTTGTTATGGCCTGCAAAATTCTGGTATCAGCTACAACTTTCACCACATGTCATCCACGTTATTATTAAAAATCAATTCTCCGGGGGGAAAATGGGCTTCGGAGTGACAGTGTGCAATCTGTTATTGTCAGTTATTTTATTATCCATATTCTCAGGAGAATTTAAAGGAGAAACATCAGCAAAACAATTTCCACATTTTCAATTTATTTTAATAAAATGAACATAGAGATCTCATTACCTTTGGCTGTGCTTGCCTTGGAAGGTAACCAATTCTTCTCGTACCTGCTTCTGCGTCTCCCAGATTCCTTCCATTCTCTTCACTTTTTGTCCATCAGTAGTAAATAAAGTAGATAGGTATTTGAAAATCAGAATAACACGAATGGAAGTTGTAATTGTGTGGCTCTCTGAATCTGCCCTCTGTGTCTCAGACTTGCATATTTTAACTCGCTTTCAGCACAAGCCCAACTGAGGAGAGGGCAGAGTCAGCATGTTTAAGCGTGAGCCTGTATATGCTTCAGTGTTTACACAATTAGGCCTTTAATCTTAGCGCAGCTTRTCCATAAGTGCAGCTAAAGTGTGCTGAGGAGCTGTTTTAACAAAATGTCTTCAGAATCTTTTTTAATGAGCAAAAGTTGATATCAGTAGCTTTTTCTACCAAAACTATTGCAGTGAAAAGCGGTGATTTTCTTGTTCAAAACTGGTCTTTCGAGAAGCTAAATGTAGCTAGAGTTTGGAAAAACTGATATAGACACAAGGCAATTATAAATGTTATAACTCCCTGGCTGGCCTGAATTGATTATTTTAAAGATTATTTTTATTATGTGAAAATGTTGTAACTTCTGACATTTGGATCTGATTTAATTAGGAAAGAAAGTCCAGAAATAGAAACGTTATTTCAGATCACTAGACAAATTTCCATGTTATGTTCAAAAAAACCTGATAAAACGAACTACAAACTATTCTACTAACATTAACTATTTAGTTTTCCTGAAAATTAATGGATATATCCATATATACCTCAGTTAAGGAGCTCACATTAATACAAGACACAGTGGTAGTTCAAAGCTCACCCAAACACGGTACTGCCTGAGATGATGAAATTGCTGCGATACTCTTCTGACGCAACTTTGAAACCGGTTTTTGCGGTATTCTTTTAATGTTGGCCGTTGCACCGAAATGCCCTAACTGATCTTTTTTTGCATCACTGAATGCCTGCTCGCCGTTTCCCAGTAAATCCGTGACAGACGCTGCTGTTGCGAGCGGCGGCGCGCTGTTGGCGTTGGCGTTGGCGCAGCGAGCTCCCGGCCTGCCCCGGCTCTGCGGGCGCCGGTGTCCTTCGGGGCTCGCTGCGGGTGTTGACGGTGTTTGCCCCTGCCGAACGCCGGCCCTGCGTTGCTCAGCCAGACCCGTGGCCGCGTTGCTGTCTGCACAGGGCGCGCTGTTTCCTGCCAGAGCATCCCCTTGGCCGCTGTCGCAGCCGGGCGCTTCCTAGCCGGGGGCCCCGTARAAGCACGGCGGTCCGCGCGGGAGGGGCTGCTCGCCATCGGCGCCCTCCGAGCAGCCCGAGTAGCGTGGCACCTGGCTAATTCAAACACTGCTCGCCGACAGTCTGGATCTTACCGTCGTCGTAAACATCGGCGCGCGGAAGTAGCGGAGCGCGGAGGCGCGGGCAGTGCCGTCTGTCCGTCCGGCTGTCAGTCCTCGTGTTGTAACRTGCTGCTTGTCCCCGCTCCAGGACGCTGCACGGGAACGCCATCGCCACTCTGCCCGAAGGCTCCTTCGCTGACCTGGTCTCCCTCTCCCACCTGTAAGTACTCGTTCCCRCGTCGCCTCTCTCGTGGCCAGCTCTAGATTTCTGAAGCAGCGCCAGTTACTACGAATGTAGAATTGTGCAGTGACCCCGTTTGTCCCGCTCTTTTTCTATATTGTGCTCCTCTTATCCAGACAGCATCTGCTCAAAGGAAGTAAAATAAATACTAGAACCTGTTGTTATGAGTTACCAAAATGTTTTCTTAAGGAAAATCAAACGAGCAAATGTGACAGTTTCCTCGTCTGTGTGCTTTGTGTTCAAGGCTTTCTTTCAGCCTTGTCTACGTGAAATGCCGGGCATGTTACGGTCCACGAGGGAGGCAGGAAACCTCCCACAAAGAGCAAATACTCAGCAAATGGGAATTCTGTGCTTAATAAGTGTCGTATGTTTTGCATACTGAAATGTGGTCGGTATGTGAACTTGAATCACTACCTCAGACATATATATACATATATATATATATATATATGTATATATTTAATCTATGGAAGTTGGTCATTTCACGGCATTAATACTTCATTCTGTAATTTACAAAAATTAAAAGTTACAGGAATTTCACAAAATGACTGTTCTGTTGATGGAGGTACAGGGTATTTGTAAATGCAGTTTAGCAGAAGAAAGACAAGTAAAGACAAATAACAGCTGTTGCAATGCAAACTAGAACTGTAGCAGTCAGTGCCATAATCCAGGAAAAGGAAAGTTTGTGCATTGAGATGATGTGCGATACTGCATATCGTTGGACAATAGATGTAGAAGAAAAGTAATTTTGCGTGTTCTGTTTCTTAATTTCTGTCCCCAGATAATCAGAGGGTTGGGTATGTCTCGGCCAGTTTGTGAAGTGGCTGGTTTCACAAGGCACTAGCGACTGACAGATGCAGAAAGTATTTTGTGCTCTGATGGTGCCCTGCTGCACGAGAGTTCATGTAGGCRTGTGCACACATGTCGGGACACRCACRCACACAGATGTGTGCATGTGCACATTTAACATAGGTTCTATATYTCCGTTTCTTTCTTTGCAGCCTTAAATATGCCCATATAATATATCAAASTAGAACACTTTATACTGTCATCTTGACTTTCAAGTGTCAAGTCTAGCTCTTGGTTATAGCATTTTCTTTGAGCTCAAACTCATTTCTGGTTAGAACATATTAAAATTCAACAAATTTCATGGAATATTTTTAGCATTCAGGATCAGTTAGGTTTTAGTARGTGTCCTTGGTCCGTGATGTCTGTGTAATGTCTCTGCCTCAGTTTTCCCTCAACAATGAAACACGAAGAGATCTCGGACTGATATGAGCATAGCGATCATGTGAAACATAGGAACGTCTTAGGAAAGTCATCTAAACAGAAATCATATGAACAACTGAGGAAATTTCAACCTCTGCCTGTATGAATTTTTAACTGAGACATAGCCATCTCGCAGTTTCAAGCTTGCACCATGATATCTAAGTCCACAAAATGCTTTGCACAAGATTTATTTCCTCGTAGCGCTCCCAGGATAGTACATTCATTTTGCGTGTTGGTTTGGAGTGACAGCCTGACTGAGTTGAAGCCCTGGGTCTGCACGGAGAAGTGCAGTGACACTTCCATATTGGGAAACTGGCTTCTGAGGGTATTTTTAGAGCTCCAGAGATAAACATATCATGCCCCATTTGTTTGGATTTTCCTCGGGGTTTACTTTAAATGAAGTGCAGACATGATTTTCCTGGGTAAACTGTTCACCTTAGGGAGTGATAAAAACCCCTTTGGCCCAACGCAATCGCTGCAGTCTATCTGTTTAGATGTATGTGCTGCCAGAAATGTAAAATACACAAAGCTCAAATGAACAGTAATAAATAGGATCCATAAAATAAATAAGACCTGTCTGGGGTGTAATTTACACAGCTGAACAATTGAATTTTACTGCGCAACTGTGCTCTCCAGCTTCTTTAAAGAGGAGGCAAGGCGATCATATGAAACTTTAAGCAACTGCAATGATCTTGCTAGTTTCTAAGCTCTTTACATGCCAGAAAAAGCTGTGGCTATTGAAAAGAAGTCATACATAATTGAAGATAAATTCTTTTTGAGCTCTTCCTGAGATATGGATTTTCTGGGAGAAAGCATGGGCTTGGAATAATTTTGAAAATGATATAAAAATTTGAGACTGATCAGATGCGTACCGGGGAACCTGCAAAGGGCAGGACAGGTACTGCGGCTGGGGAAYGCTGAACAGGCAGGTGCTGAGCAGGGTGAGCAGCCTGCGCTTTCTGCATCAGTTCAAGTTACACAGGGTCAAATGAATCATTAGAATTGCCAAGAAATATTTTCAGTGTAGACAAAGCTATTGTTCTTAGTCAAAGCCTTTGTAATAGCTGTAAAATGGTTTGTTACTGGAAGAACAGAACTTGAGATCTAGATAATTTGATCATTTTTTCCAAAACTGTTTAAAGCCCAGCAGAAAATATTACCCAAATTTCCTGTACATTGTAAACAGCATATTGTCTTAATATAGCTATTATAACAACCTGTTTTATAGMTATATCTCACTGAAGACAGAGGAAGGTTTGCAAGTGATATACCCTTTCTGCCAACTGTTTACTACTTTATTTACTTAAATCACATAATCATCTGTTTGGACTGTGTCTTTACCAACTTGTTTAGTTCGGTGCAACGACAATAATATTGTCTCTTCTGTACTCAAAATTATGTTTGATTACCTATAAAAATAAGCTCTTTTATCTCCGTGTTATCRTGAGTAGAGTTGTTAACCTTGAGTAATTACCTAGAGTAATTAACCTTGTTCTAAGTTGCTTAAAAAAAAAAGAAAAGAAAAGAAAAGAAAAAGTGTCCAAAGGCTGAAGGGAAGTATCTGCACTGCATTTTGAAAATGCTGGTGCTGGTATTTCATTACAACACAAGATCTTTTTTTACCTCCAGGAAATATTTTGCTATAATGGACAGAGTGTGTGACAGAACACGTGAGTGAAAATACAAGAATTCTCTATAGTTCCTAAACACGGAAAGACGCAAAAGATACGTGTGATGATTTCTGCAGTTGTACAACGTTATTGCCAATCATTTYCAGCATCTATAGAGCAGCTTTATTTCCAGTGTACTTCATGAAGAGTAACTAAGAGGGGTAGCTAGTGTTCCCTTGTCCTCCCCCTCCCATTTTTTATATTGCAATTGCTCCGTGTTAAAGGTAATTTCTGGGTCCAACTTTTGTTGTTGCATTTTGGTTGCCCTTGGACAAGGGAGCTGGTTGATCACAGTTACACAGTCAGAAGGTTGACCCAATAGGGTTTTTTTCTATTGTAAGCAATGGATTTACAGAAGGAATGGATGGATATTTTTTAATATTGTGCTGCAGTACACATTTAATTTTGATGAATGAGCCTGGGATGGGGTTTGAACCTATGAACTCTCATTATGAATCTGTTGAGGGCACAGTGGTTTCATTAGTCACTCCAGTAGAAATGTATCAACAAATTTAGTGAGGTTTCTATCTTAATATCCTGTCTGATATTTTTATTTGAAAGAAGCTTGAGTTTAAAATTCCATCCTAAAAATAGTTTTTAACGAATGCAATAATAATGAAGTCTAAAACCCAGTTTGCTTTACTGCTTTTCTGTAACCTCTCTTCCTTGTGCTTATCTTTTAACCATTTAGTTAATTTTCAATTCAAGTGTTGCACAACTGAAGCGTTACAGTTACTTTCAGAAAAATAAATGTAGACTTCCCATGTGCACTTCTTCATACTTTCMAAAATCGTTTGTAAACTGCCTGTTCTCAAGTGTGGACTTTGTTCATAAGTGACTAATTACCTCAAAAGACACTTTTCCTGTCAGGAAAAGGAGTCTAAATGCATCAAGACAGCACCTAAATTTAAGGCAGATAGGCGAGTGTTTTCTTTTTGGATAGAGCTCTGTGAATAATGGCAAAGTTATGTGAATTATAATTATACTACTTAAATGCATCTATTGCAACCATATGGCCTCACTCAAGGGATGGGTTAACYGGCAAATGTGTTTTCAAAGCCCATAAACAGACTTAGCGGACACCAGGTTTCTGTTTTGAAAGCAGAGGTCTCCTCTGTGCACATGGTTCATCCGCGAGGGGACTTTAACATGAGTCACCAGATCCAACCTGACAACATTCGCTATTGCAATATGCTTGCAAAGGCCGGATAGTTAAAGAACCAACCCAATAAATTTGACGAAAACATGATAGGCTCTTGATCTTGCTTGGGCATAATTGTTTGAAAACGAGATTTGTTGTTAGATATTTCTCCAGTGTCCCCAAGTAATGATGGGAAGAAAGGAAAAGAAGGGGGATGCTGGAGGAGATTTTTCCAAGTCACTTCTTGACCGTTCAGTTGGTTTCTCTGCCATGTTTTGGAATAAGGCGTTCCTGTAAAAGTGCAGAATAAAACATGCCCCAGTGGGGTTAGGGACATTACCTTTGCTCGCAAGGCGAAATAACCGCTGTTGAATGTTTTCCACCCTCAGGGCCCTGGGCACCAACCCTTTGCACTGCGACTGCAGCCTGCGCTGGCTCTCCGAGTGGGTGAAGGCGGGCTACAAGGAGCCGGGGATCGCGCGCTGCAGCGGGCCGGACCCCATGGCCGACAGGCTGCTGCTCACCACGCCGACCCACCACTTCCAGTGCAAAGGTAGGCGCCGGCGCGGAGCCGCTCGACGGGGCGCCTTCGCCGCCCTCGTACGCCATACCGTGGCCAGCTGCTTGGTTTCCGAGGGAATTGGGGAGGAGCTGGGTTTGGCTTTCATTTCCTGAGCCAACGGGTTGCAGTCAAGTCACGTTTGCAAGTTTTCCTCCGCAAAGTGGAGTTTGCTGCGCCGCTGTAATGGAAAACAGCAAACCTCGGAAGAGTCCGTGTTGCTGTTGGTAGCTCCATACTGCTTAATGGCAAGCTAGCATGTAGGATGTCACAGCTTATTTGATCAAATAAATTGGTTTTGGCCCTCTACCTACCCCAAAAAACTTTGGTTACATAATGGTTACTTTAAAAATGTGGAGCACTGCAGTTGTTATTCATATACACTTGAAAACCGAGAAACGGAGAAYTCTAGCATAAAGCAGACATTTGCCAAAAGTATTTTCATTTGAAGATCCACAAACTGTATGTCCTCGTCAGCTCTGTAGCACAACCTGTATGTTATGGAAATGTTTTATATCAGAATCTAGTATCCATTCAGGAGAGGCTTGTGATGAAGCTGTTAGTGGTATGAGATAGTAATAGGCAGAAACATGCTGTGTTAGAGAGCAGCTAGACAAGTGATAAGGTTTTTACTTGCTTGGGGATAAAGTAAGTAGCATGTTATGGAATGCGGATTAGCGTATACCTGTATATTGTCATTGTAAAGGGAGAGTTGTTGAAGATTTGCTTAGGTTACTGGCAAACATGCGAAGATCRAGTGTAGATCAAAAGAAAGGTCCGTGGTCGTTCTTAGCAATGGAAATGAGGGCACAAAGCCTGTGCTCAGTTCTCTCGGAGTGCCGTGCACGCTCGCGGTGCTGCTTGGCAAGGTGATTTCCTAGAGGCTGGGGTTAAAACTGCTGAACTAACAGAAGATGATGGTGAGGGGTGTGTAAAACATAAGTTCCCAAGCTCAAGCTGAGCTTTCTAGCTTTCARGTATATTGTAATTTAATTATTTTGAAATACCAGTCTCAAAACTATCAGAAGGGTCAACAGTGCCCCTGTGCCACGTGCTGCGGGCCCTGTGTAAGCAGCACCCGGCCGGCTTGTCTAGAGAGAGCCCACAGATGTCCTCTGTGACCTCCGGTAACTAGTACATTAAGGAGGGGGGAGGGAAGACTTCTTTTTGCTATAATTGTGTTTTTGGCCTATGACTGAGCAGAAGGTTATGTCTCAGCAGAGCCAAGAAAATAGAAGTATGCAATGTGCAAGTCATGCAAACTCAGCTCTGCTTTTTATTAAATTGCCCTTCTAGTTATGCAGTAGTGGAGAGGAATGTGCTGGGCTGAGGGCATTTTGCTATATGGATTTATAAATCAAATCACCAAGGGTAAAACAATAAACTACTTAAGCGCTAGAAGCTAACACTGCGCTTATTAGCTCCCACATTGATTAGCTGTGATCTATGCCATAGGAATAAATGGAAAATGTACGTCTGTGTAGTATAAAATAAATAAATAATAGAACACATTCTGGCTTAGTGACCTCTAAATCCAGCAGAAGAGCTGTACTGGTGTCTGTGTCTCTTGAGTTCCTCAAGCAGCAGAATGTCACTATGTATACCCTGGGAGGATCAAGAGAAAAGTAGCTCCGGTGTGTAGCTCTCCACCCCTCGTTGGTGCCAGAAATTCGTCTGTTATTTCCTCTCACTGTCCTAACTACGTGTTAAAACATGCATGACATTTAGTTAGACATAAAACACAAAGATAGAAGAGGAAGGCAATAGTCTCTTATTTTTTGGGGGGGATTTTTTAATCTTTGTATATTTTTCCTTGATATTTCCTGGTTTTCGTGCTGCAGTGAACTGTGTGGTRGCTCTGTTAATGCCATTGCCATCAGTATGGGGTCAGGATGTGGCCTTTAGACTGTAGGCTCTTTTCAACAGAAACTCCTTGGTATCCATTTCTGTGATAGCGTTACCGCCTAATAGGTACTGTATGCATGTTCTAAGTTAATAATGAAGGTTTATGTCTCATACAGGACTGCCAAAAGCAAAACCTTGACAGGAAGAGATCTTGGTATCCCTCCCCTCCCCTTAACATGTAGCATTCTCTGTTGGAAGGTCTGTGCCCACTTCTGATCAGCACAGGACCAGTTTTAAGMTATTTTAAAATGTATTTTCTTAAAATTGAAACAATTATTATAAAGGCTTTGCTACCTGATACAATTTAACCCCTTGTAAACTGTTTGGTTTTATYTGTGGCTTGTAAAAGCCATTAGGTCATTAATATTTGAAACTTTTCCACTTTAGAGTCAACATTTTCTTAATTTTAACTATAGCTGTCTGACTTAGCTTTCTGTAACGTCCTGGCAATAAAATATTGATTGATTTGGTACCGCAGATACACTTGGTATTGTTTTGGTCTGGCGTGCAAACATCACTACATTTTTAGGAGAGCTGTGTTCAAAAATGTGGTTTACTAAATGATTTAAATATGGGTGTGCATGTTTACCAGCATAAGCTAGCATGTTTGCCTATTTAGCKATGTTGCATTTTTCCCAAGTATGTGAATGTTGATTATCTTTCTTCTGGGCAGAACAGGAGGGAAATAAGTTTTAAAATCRGTTCAGATTAAGGATGGTAGAACGCTTTGCACCTATGCATTTCCATAAACCTCTAGCTAACTCACGCATGTTTTTCATTTCTGCTGTTGCATCTGCACTTTCATTCTTGTTACCAGCCATAGAAATGTCATAATATTGTTCCCTAAGGGTTGCTATTGCAGAATTTCCTGCACTGGCAGAAGGAAAGATTGCTGAAAACCATATATATAAGCCCATTCTCTGGAGATTTCCAGGATGTTTTTTCAGAGCTGATGTTTGTATGTTCAGATGAGAATATAAGCATCATTGAGTGTTGGCCAGCACTTGATTTAAGTACTTAAAATCTCTCTAATCCCTGGGAATCCAGTGCTGTTGCATAAAGTTCCACCAGCAACATGTGTGTTTGTGCCAGCATAGGGGGAGTACTGCGCTAGAAAATACATGTGTGGAAGTACCAGCAAGTATTAATGTTGTAATTTGGCTCTATGTTAATACACTGTTTTGACTTTCCAGAGCCGGTGGATATCAGCGTTGTGTCCAAGTGCAACCCTTGCCTCTCCAACCCGTGTAAGAACAACGGGACGTGTACCAATGATCCGGTGGAGTTCTATCAGTGCACTTGTCCTTTTGGCTTCAAGGTAAAACTATGACTGAACTACACGTAAAGCAATAATATATTACCCCTGCCTTCTGTTTTCTTAACTGTTGTACCACGAGGAGTCAATTTTACAGGCAACTGAGCTCAACAGCTCTCTTACTCAAGCAGATTGTGTGTGACCTTTCAACTGCAGTCAGCTACAAATTTTTATCCTGTGTAACAGGAAAGGTATTTCTTTCTCTCTGAGCCATGAATATATAGATGCATCCTGAGCCACCTTCTGTAGCTGACCATACTTTGAATGTGGGGTTGGACTAGGTGATCTCCAGAGGTGCTTCCAAGCATTAGCCATTCTGTGATTCTAAGATGTAGAACATCCTTATGAAACGGCAAGTTGATTTTATCTTCCTTTTCATTTCTTTTCTTTTATGAGCATGGAAGTAACAGGTTCATAGACTGCCAGGCCAAAAGGAAGGCAATTCAGRCTAGAATTTAAGACCAGTTTAATCCAGGGCAACAGCATGTTCTGATGCCTGCTAGCTTATATCCATTTGCACAGACTGATTTGGAGAAAGATGACAGTTATCAGAGATGGTACTACAAATTCAGCTGCTTCTGACATCTGAGCACTAATGTCTGTAGAGTCATCTGAAATTCTGTATGTGTCAAGTGCTGTGAACACGCAATTAGTTGGAGCTGATGATAACACTGTTTCCCTTCTCTGTTTGCCTGGAGTATGTCCCAGGTGGTGACGGAATAATTGTGGTAGATCCCTGAAACACTAGAAGATGAATGATGTAAAGCTTATTTTTTCTGTTTCACCCCAGTGCCCCCAYGCCTATTATTCAAGAGTAATAGTAATTGTCTTTCAAGATTGGAAAAACCTTTGGTGATTGTCTCCCATTTTTGAAAAACCTTCTACGCATTGGGCGTATCAGCCTGCAACTTTGCTAGGACCTTGAAAGACCATGTTGTCAAAAATTCATTTAACTGAGACTGACTATTTTGTATCAATTGATTTGTCTTTTTGAGGAGGGAAACTCTGGCTGTTTGTCTTCTCAGGTTAGCGGAGCAAAGAGAGGGCATTTTAATTTGATGCATAATGTAAACCAGGCTGAATTCTTCAACTGGGACCAGGTAACTGTTAGGATAACTTCAAAAGTAAAAGCTTTCAATACTAGAAGGAAAATATATAGCTACTTGTGTATGTCTTACTCTGGAAGGCATGCATCATGGAGCAGATATCCAGGGTATTCGGAGTGGTCTTGCGTATGTCTCCCATTATCTTTTTTACTTTTTGCAGCATTTCTACATTAGCAAATGCACTAGTATAGATGCATTTATACTAGTATAAGCTAAATTTACAAAGGGAGGATTTATTAAAAATAATTGAGACTAATCCTTTAGCTATATTACAATTTCTAGTGTGAATTAGACCTTGGTGTGCAACAGTTTTACTTAGAAAGGTCTTCAGTAAACCCTTGAAGTGACTCAGTTTAAACATCTCGCAGAGCATCTAGCTTTTCTCATCTGTTGCACGAGTTCTCGGGTGACATTCGGTGTGTGAACTCGGTCTGATCCAAAACCGCTTGTGTGCTTGTAAGCACCAAGCTGTCATCCAGCCACAGCAAAGAGCAAACAGACCCAGGCAGGGCATTTAAAGCAAAGCAAGGAGTTTAAAAATACTGACTGGATAACAGTACAGGGAGAATTGGGGGAAATTTAATAAGCAGAAAAGAACCCTGTGTCTTGACCACAGGTTTCTGAGTAAAAATGAAATTTGACAGGTCCAAATGCAAACCATATGAAAGGAGCCCTCTATCTCAACTAAGCCGTTCTCCACCAGAGATTCATGCTAATTCAATAACAATACCTTGCTTCCTTCTCACCAGCCAGCACCAAACAACTCTATCCATCTGGAAGCTATTTCCCAGACCTTGATAAATTGCCCTAAATCTGCCCTCTCAGCATTTGTTTTTCCTTGTTTGATGTAGATTTTGAAAAAAAATCCTGTGTGGAGGAGTGTATCTATAAAGTGAAAAAAACCACCTTTTTTTTCAAACCTGACCTCATTCAGATGAGCTGAAGGCTATACAATGTTCCCTGAAAGGAGGTGTCAGTTATGTGGGGTTTCAAYGCTCCTGCTGGCCTTCAGAGAAAAACAGTGTATCAACTAGCACAAAGCTGCTTGTGTGACCAGTCGCCAAACTGGTGCCTGATGGCATCAGGAATTTCTCCCAGTTACTCTAGATGCCACGCTTGCAAAAGCTGAGAGTCGTCTTGCTCCCTGTGCTGTTGAAGATGGCCCAGTCTGTACTAGGACTCTTACTTTTCATGGTCCCCAAAATGCTTTTTCATATCAAATGCATAGATTATGGGGGCTTGGCAATTTATAATGCTGGTCTGAGTGAGCTTTAAAGTGAGGTRACTCATGGACTGTCTGAGCTGAAGGGCCAGTGGACTGCAAGTCATATTTAATGAAGACAGAAATAGGGGCTGCTTGCTTCCGAAGGGGGGAGGCTGAGTGCGGAGAGCTTCTGTGCTGCTGCGCTCCTTTCCTCAGGCTGGTGGGGGAATGTTTCCTAAAGTTGCTAGAGGTGCGGCGTGGTGGAAACGGTGCTTCTGGGGCTCTCCGTCGATGCCTCACCAGGCGGGCAGGAGCTGGTGTGAGGTTGTCACCTCTGGACCCACTGGCTGTGCCCCCAAAGCCTCCGGGTACAATGGGCCTTAGCACGAAACATCTCCTAACGTTCCTGTGTTTTCATATTAAACACAGACACAGGTGGAATTACCCATCTGCATTTTTTTCTTTTCCCCACAGTACTTTCTGAAAGATTATTTAAATAATGTGTGTGGTTTAGATTGTAAAGCGTGCTTGCCAGTGTAGAAATGGAGCTTTCAGGGATGCTAGCGACCTGGAGAGCATGCGCGTGCGAGTGGCRGCTCTTTGTTGAACAGAGGATGGGACCAAACCAGTTCCTGCAGTGTGTGTGGCTTTCACATAGTCTCACTGATACTRTAAGATTTCAACAGAATAATCAAACTTACAATCAATATGTTTTGCCTTTGCTATATTCTGAAATTTATCTGAAAATGTCTTTTTGGAATTTTGGTCATTTTTTTGGTCTTTTCTATATATATAAATATATTTTAACTGAGGGAGCAACAAATGAAGAAGAGTAATTTCCTTCTTCCAAACAGAGCTATCTGTAGAACTAGGGGAAGAGAGTTTAAAATACATCTGTGTTTTAGCTAGTATGAAATATGAAGGAGCTTTGCCAAGCTGGAATATGAAATGCAATAGCTGCCCAGCCATTGCCACAGCCTTCTTGAGTGCCTGGAAAATGGGAGCCTGAGCTGCTGGGATTTGGAGATGTTTGTCATCTCTGGGTTCTGCTAGTACCCAAAGCTGTCTGAAATGGAAAGTGAGGATAGGTAAATTTGTTGTAGCACATAGCCCACATTTTAGGCAACAGATGCTGGTATGTGTCTGTGGTAGAGCTGCTCTGTAAAAGTTACCCAGCTCTGTTCACTTTGCTGCTGAGTTCAGCTGGTGTCTTCTTATAGCAGCACTGCAATATCTCGCGAGTTCAAGCAAATGCACTGGAATTTTCATCCAGAATGTCAGATACAATTGGAGAAATCCTGGGAAAGCTCTGGGGCACTGGAGAGACGGTATCCTCTGCAGCCCGACTGTTGTGGTGGAAGGCATAACAGCGAAGCTGCAGCAAGATTCAGTGAGGAAGCTGGCTCCGAACTTTTGCTGGGAATTTGGCTCTTCCTCATCCCCTTCCTCCCCAGAACTTCATTGCTGAGGTGAAGGTTAGAAATTTAGAGTCACAAAGGAAAAACATCTCTGGGATATATGGGATTCATGTATATCCGATGTTTATGTGCCAGCACTTGCATGGATAGATGCAACCCAAGCAGAGGCTGTGACGGCTCAGCACAGGGATGGTGAGCAGGTTGTGTTAGGACAGGCCYTGCACCGTTAGCACGGACTGAGTGCTGCGCTGGCTGTATCATTCACTCCTGAGGGCTCACATGGCCTCGCGTTTGCTTGCGGCATGGGCCAAGCCAAGTTTGCTGCGTTTGCGCTCTGCGATGTAAGTGTACCTCTGTTGCGTTGTACGAATCATCTCTGAGTCCTAGAACGATGGTTGTCGTAGGAATAATCAACAAAGAACTGATTTTAAAAGAAAAATTTCATAGTGTTTGCTTATCCACATGTATGTTGGACAGCTCTTGTAGCTCAAAGCCTGGATAGTGCATATTTTTCCAACGGGCCAGCTTCTCACTTAGATGTACTGGTTTGGGTGGGGTTGTACAAGTGTAGCTGGGAGTCGGGTTTGGCTCCTGACGCATGCCAGCTGTGTGAGAGTACGAGGATTCTAGTTTTTTCAGCTAATACTGTTTGGAAATAAAACTCCTTGCTTTTGTTTCTTTGGATCTAGTAACATATGCACATAGTCCCCTTATATATCATGCAGTGCACAAATAAATCCCCACGCTGGAGTTCCAGCAGGAGGAGAAACTGGCAGAAGCTTTTAAATCCAGGCTGCCCTCCTCCATGTGAGGTGAGGGTTCAAACGTCTCTGTCTTTGCGTGTTGCTCTGTTTGGGCCTCTTTCTTTTTCCAGCGGCAGGGTAGGGAGGACAGACAGTGGAATGCAAGTTTAATGCCAAGTTTCAGGATGAAGAAATCAGCATAGCAAAATACTGCTCGTGTGTGGTGATTCTGCCTTAAATGCACATTGTGATAATTTCTCTTATAGGACATATGTTTATGTGGTTTTGGCTGGTTTATTTTTTGTTTGTTTTGACCATGCTTAAAATATTTATTAATGAATGTTGAAAGAAGCATTTTCCACTCTCATTTAAATAATGCAGAAAGCCCTTAGGGGTGAAAGATAATGGGTGGCCATGTAAAATAAGACCTGCAGCTACATGTAGATTTGTACGGCAAAGACCAGTATCAGGTGTTTATAATTTGCATAAATGCACCTAGGGCAGAAAAAGCCGCAGATAGCATAGCATTTTCCTGGGCATGCATATTCCCTAAAACCTACTGTGCGTCAGCCAGCCCTCTGTGTGTTTCTTTTTGACCTTTCTGTTACAGTAGGTTTAAAGGAAATGGAAATCTACATTCAGAAGAGCATAAAAACGAAAGGCTTAAGGAGGGGTCCCGCCCCGGTTGCTGGCTGAAGGTGGCGAGGCRTGCGGACACCCACCCCAAGTCCCGTAAAAAGCACAGTGATGTCTCGTGGCATGCCCTGATGAGGGCTCTTAGCAAGAAAGCCAAATCTAAAGAAGTATTTCCATTTGTGTTAGGGCAGCAAGAAAACAGATGTGGAGCAGCTTGAGATATTTGCTGTGATGGTTCAGTGCTGTGTCGGGAGACGGAGCTGAGCAGCGAGGTTAAGGTGGATAGTAGGCCATGGAGGGCATGTGGCCCAGGGGAGGGCGTGTGGCCCGGGGGCTCGGGGTGGCCGGTGTGCCTTATTTCCCCCAAGTGTTTTTACTACCCTTTATCTGGTCTAGTTCTAAATGCCTTAAGAGAGAGGGCTCCTGATCTTTCTCTTCCCAGAGTAAAGGGTGAGGGAAAGTTTTTATTGGCTTTCCATCTGATTTTCCATATGTTTGCTTGGTTCTGTTACACTAATAACATTTTTTCCTCTGTGGTTTGCCTGTCTTTCAGGTGATTGCCAGTTGCTATATCTCTGTTTAATCAAGTTCTCTTCAACCAGCTCTCCTYGTCCCGCCAGTTCTGCAAAATTGAATCAGTAGCAGTGGTCACAGCTGAAAATCCTTATTTTTAGATTCCCTTGTGATTGTCTGTCATCTGCGAGCCTTGAGGCTTCCTTGGCATTGACCGGCCGTGAGGATGTGGCTTTGGGTTTCTTTTGTCGTGTGAGAACGTGAACAGAGATTTGTGTCGCGGCTGGTCCTTCCCCTGTCTTTCGAGGATGATGAAACTGGTGAAACTGCTGTAAGGAGGCTAAGCTGAGAAGGAAGCTTTCCTTATAGTATGGGGCTAAACTCTCTCCTGCTAATAGAAATTATATATTGCCAGACCAGCTTGGGAATGAGTTGACTGCTGGGCAGAGGTAAGGGCACGTGCTCTGCAAGCACGTGTGTCCGTTGGGCGCTCGGTCRCTGTCTGTCCGTGCCAGGCTCAGACTGAGCCTCTCCAGCAGCTCCAGCTCCGTTTCTTTCAGAAATGTGATAGAGACTTTGGAGACTTTGGAGGTGTTTTCTAATCGCAGAAGCCCTTCCTTGTGTTAGGTGTCCGTGGCTTCCTGCGAGTGCTGTGTCCCTTCTCTCTCAGGCAGGCTCTGCATTCAGTTGGTTGAGTGTTAGGCATAGGTTGACTTGAGTAATAAGTTTAAAACACAACAACCATATTTTCTTGCATTTCCTATTTACTATAAATAGTATATTTATATATACTCTCTGCCATGTTCATGTTAGAAAAGAGCCGCTGGCTTTTGGTAGAGAGAGAAGGAAAGGTTTTCTATGTCATGGAAGCATGTTTTTAAAAAGAAATAGGCTCTGTAGTGTTTTAAGGGTACTAGAGACGTTGTTCTCATTCACAGATATTGACTGTATTTTAGACTGAATATGAAATATTTAATGTCTTTTTTTACATAAAGTTTTTGTTAGCTAGATTTTATGTACGGAGGCAGCCCTGGGCAAAATMAACTAGTTCAGTGTCCACAGCTCATTAATTTTCTTGTCCCATCTTCCGGCACATTTGCAGAGTGGGTTGCAYCTACCAGTTGATCCAGTAACTTTGGAAGCTCTTGAGCAGCCACCTCATCCAGTTTTGCACCTCTGGATTTCTTTTTAGTTATGCGCTATGTGAAACAACTCCATGATAGATAGATGACATATCTTTTGTCCCTGATTAAAAGCCCAAAAGACTATTGAAGCCTAAAGTGCTTCTGTAAGGAGAGTTTTAGAAGGACAATAAGGATTTACATACTAATTACTATAATTGCAAAATAAACTTCGGAAGCCCACTGAGAATTAAATTTCATACTGATAGGAGTAGAACCAAAGTTTTAAAAAAATAATATGATGAATCCTTGCACTTTGACTTTGACAGACATATTCTTGATTACTACCTACTGAGGTAATGGAAGGTGTATTATACCCTGGAGGAACATAAATCTTTCTGATTTAAATAAAATGAGGCTTAAGAGAGCAGAGTTCACCTAATTTACAATAAATTGACAATTGTGATTTATTAACAAGGACAAGGAAGTCACTAAGAAGTGGTGCTGCCATGCCCAATTATTSTTTAATCAGGTGCCAGATGAAGCTAGACTGGCATGGAAGATAACTGTACAGTGTTGAAGATGGTAGGATATAGMTAACGATTATCTGTATTTTTATTCCAGACGCTAATGGCTTGAAAGTTTTCGGAGAGAGTTAAATCAGACAAAAGGTGCCAGCAACAAAAGCAGCATCAATGTATCTTCTTTTCATAAGCTACTTCCTGTGTTRTTTAGCAAGTAGTATTGCTCACAGTGCTTGTGAGCCGTAGTGGACAGATCTTTTATTGCATTGTTGTGTCAATGTAAATATGGCTATAGAAGCAAAAATACTGAATTAAAAGAAGAACACAGAATTGTCCCGATAAATTCAATTTCATTTTAAAGCATTTTTCAGAACTTAGAAATGGACTAGAATGAAGTTTTTTGTGCTAAACTAATTGGTTCATAAACAGCAATCCTGAGGGAGTGCATTTTTAATACCCCATTGGGACAGATGACTAAAGAGAAGCAGTTAATTCATAACCCCTGTATGTACCCTAACCAAAAGGCAGCCAAGGCACGGATGCTTGTAGCATGGTCTGCTTTTAGGAGGAGTCGCAGCCTTTTGCAAACAACAGATGATCGAAATCTGTCTACTTCCACCTGGCAATCTAAAAGCTATCTGATCCAAAATTACTGGGATATTATCCATGCCTTGCCAAATAATTTGTATATATGCCTAAGCAGATGGATCTTACATRTAGCCTGCCAGCTCTTGTAGTCGACCTTGCCAATGAGCGTCATCTGCATCTTTTCCAGATTAAGGCTTAGCCATTACTTTCATGGCCAAGAACAGCATAAACAAGGAAATAGTATTACCTGGGTCTCTGGAGAGGTCCAAGTGAGTTCAGTTCTACAAAGTGTATTCAGACTACTGTATACAATGAATACATGTATGTATACATGTCAGCATGTGAGCTATCTGTGTATGTCTTAATATCAGTGAAATTGGTAAAGAGATCTGCCTTAAAGAGTTCTGCTGGTAAAATGGGAGTAGACTCTATGCTGTATTTCTTATACTTTGCGGCAGAATAATTTGGATTATTTCTATATTTTAAAGTTAGTTTAATTCTGCACTCGCGTTTGCAACGCCTCCAGTTACTTGATCTCTTTCCGTCGTGCAGCTGAGTGGCTATGTTTGCAGTGATCGCTTTTGAAGTTGTCCATCAAAGTCCTTCGTGTTGTAATTAGGATAACAAGATGGCATGCTAGCTTTTATAACTTGCTTTAAGATTTTCAGGATACTCGAAACTTTACCTTTCAACAATCTCAATATAGCAAATCTTTTTTTTTCTTTATAATGAAAGGCTCTGAAGTACAAAATTGTGAATAGAACTTAATGAGAGAATTTTTCCTACCAAACTTGTAATTGTGTGTACTGGCTCTGTGGCTGAATTTATGCCATCATGTTGCCGTGATAAACTATGCAAAATTCATCTTGTTTCTCCTTTGTATTTATGGCTTGTAAATGTATTTATTATTGGGAAACTGCTGAATACTTCATTCTTATTTCCTAGCTTAGTTTTCTTGTGAAATTGAGATTTATGTGGCCAAATTTTGTTTGTATGAGACATCTCTATCCCTTCCTGCCCTGGGAATGTTTGAATTTACTATCCAGTTCTGAGCATTTGTGACAAGGGGATAAAGCTTCGAATGAAGGAAGAAGACACTGTTAAAGCTGCTGCTAGATAAAAGACTGTAGCGATCGGTTTATCCCTTATTAGGCTGAATGCCATGAATCCCCTGTTAGCTGAATGCCGTAATTTGAGGAAAGCACTTGATCATAGTTCTCACTGTGCATCACAGAAGCAAAACTCAATTCAAAAATCCATCAAAGAGCTTAAACTGAATTCTCTCGTCAGTGCTGGGTGTCCATGTCTTCTGTTCTTTCTGGATGTGTTTTC
>NW_028185595.1:1537636-1590407 GCF_003343005.1 Rhea americana
CCATCTCATTCTTTTTCCTGGAGCACCAGGAACTGTTTTGTTTACGCACCAAATTTTTCCTGCCTCTCTCTGATATGAGACCTTTGCGGGTCTGAATGCATCTCAAGCAATCGGCTTATAGTGGAAGAGCTCAGAAGACTGTGTTTGGTAAAACTGAGGTCCTCCCAGGCTCTGTGGAAACAGAGCAAAGCTATACATAGGTATCAACTATGAGGGTCTGTTTTGCTATTTTCACAGCGTGAGAGGGCTAAATTATTAAAGCTGTCAGATACTTTAAATTTGAATAGCATTCCTGAATGAGCACACTTGTAGAACACACTGTACATTTCAGTTTATCTGTTTGTGAATTTTCTCTCAAGCTTTTCGTGGAGTAGAAGGTTTGCTTTGCCTTTTCCTGTGCAGTAATGATTGTTTTTATTATGTGCTGTCCAAGACACCCATAGGACAAGCGTATTGATGTTTGTGAGACCGAGAGTTGGGCATGGATATATTACTTTGACTGCTAAGAACATGAAGGACTAGCTTTGCAATATGATATCTTTGTAGCTAGTAGTTTTACCCAGTGATTTCCCAAAAAGCTTCAGCTGTGTTTAGAACATGATAGTTAAATTGTTTATGAAAAATTCCTAGATCTTTATTTAAAGTCTCTATCAACTATATTTGTCTTGGTCTAGTATTTTCACTAAATACATAGCCACCATCTGTTCTATACATATACCATCTAAATAAAATTTATGAACATATTGTGTATTGTTAACAACTTGAATAAACTTTGGTATTTTTTTTTCTATCGTTCACTTTCCAGCCTGCATATGGTTGTTGAACAAGGCTCTAATTAGCTGGGAAGAGGTCTCCCTGTTCACACACCATTGAAGCCCAGTAGGCTGCTGCCGGCCTGCAAGTATCTTTGTCACTAGCTAGATCGTGTTGCTGCTGCAGTGGGCGATGATGGCTTTCCATAGTGCGAGCTTTCTGTTCGCCGCCGGAGGCAGAGTTACATGCCGCAGGTTGTAATCTGTGCTGCTGCTTGCAGTGAGAGGTGAAGGATCACATGCAGATGGATGGAGGTTAACCTCCACCATGAGATACTGGATGAAGCTTTCAGTGTCCACAAATAAAACTGTCCTTTATGAAATTTAATTAAAAATCATTTCAGTGGTCTTAGYAGTATTGATGTGCATGTGTGTGTCGTAATCGTATTACTCTTTACTCTTGCTCCTGAAGTCCATATTAGTTTTTGCTACTTGTTCTTGGACTTTTTATTAATCATGATGTAATATTTTCCAGTACTGGATACATGCGGAGACCAAAATTTGGCGCTGCAAGAGTGAGTAGCAGCTTGCATATACAGTAATGCACAGTATGGTTAATTAGTGTTGAGCCTGAAACGAAGAAGTGACACTTTCTAAGCATGGTGGCCTCGACTTTATTCTCATTCACTGAAATAGCAAATTTGAGCAGCTCAGCTAAAATCTGAACCAGCTGAGGTAAAAAGGCAGCTGGAGGCTGCACATATATGTGTTCTGATTCATTGCAGAAATTTTATGTCTCAACACCTAATCCTTTCCTCTCCTACAGAAAATGAGAGAAATTATATAAGTGTTTTGGATCTGATGCTTTCCTATCAGACTAGACAAGAATTTATTACAGCTTTAAGGACCTCTAAAAATAATATATTACACACAGAGGGACCTTCATCCTCTTTCTGTGAAGTGCTGAGACAGTCATGTCTTCTTGCCTGTCCTTGAAACAGAGTCTACCCCTCTTTTCCTGATTCTAACTTCATTAAAAGGCTCTTCAGTCTTGAAGCAAATATACAATACTCTCCTCTCTAAGAATAGTTACTTCTGGGGAATGTAATTCAAAGAGTTTTTCCCAACTCCCAGAAATTAGTTTTACTGATGCTTGACGGTTAAAGTAATTCCATTTTCGCAGTAAGAACAGCCTGAATGGATGTGGAGAGTAGAGAATTACATTATTCTTTTGAAAGGTGCTTCTGGAATGTTTTAGGCTCTTCTATGTAGTAATAGTCCTATACAGAAGTAAATAAATACTTGCTGTGGATTTATTAGTACCAAGTATTTTCAGAAGCTTCCTTTTCTTCAGCACTCTTTGGCTTTCATAGTCTTTGGTGATACCGAAACAGCACTTGCTCTATGGGATGTTGGTGCGCTACTGATAAAATCAAGAYGGAGAAGGTAATCCCATGTGACAAGACAAGAGGCAATGGGCAGAAAYTGAAGCACAGRAAGTTCCGTCTGAACATGAGGAGGAATTTCTTCAGTGTGMGAGTGAYGGAGCACTGGACCAGGTTACCCAGAGAGGTTGTGAAGTCTCCTTCTCTGGAGATATTCAAGGCCCACCTGGACGCAACCCTGTCTAACATGCTCTAGGTGACCCTGCTTGAGCAGGGAGGTTGGACTAGATGATCTCCAGAGGTCCCTTCCAACCTTACTGATTCTATGATTCTACGAATCCTCAGGGAAAGGTTAGGTCATGTTTCTCCATTTATTACAATGAGYAAACGGAGTTAGAGAGACTCTAATTTTCCTAAAGCCACATAGCAACTTAGTGTTATAATTAACAGTCTGGTTCAGCAGCACGTTTCCATGGTGCCTGAGGCCTTGAGAAGCTAATAATTCAGGCGTATGCAGGAAAGAAATGAGAACGGAGGCTGTCGTGAGGAATTTCGTGTGCCAATGTGCAGGACTGAAAATGCCCTGCTCTCATTTTATCATTTATCTTTATTAAAATTTTACAAGAACATTCAAGATAGTCTGAATAATTACAGTAGAGGTGATGGGACTATTTTACATGCTGTTCCACTGTGATACAAACCTTCAGAAAGAACAGATGCTCCGGTTTCTGCTTTCTGTCTTGCCATGCTTAGCTACAAAGGGTTTAATGTTTGAATGATACAAGGTTGTAGAGTTCATATGAAACAGAAGAAGTTAGTGAATTATCTATACAATAGTCAGTTTTTCAGGGATGCAGGATTTGCGATCTAAGAAATATAAAAAATTGGCATCTTCCAGCTCTGCTAGGATAACATGGAAAGCACACAGAATTTGCAACACAGATGGACAAAACACAGGCAACGTCGCGGAGGAGTGGCGGCAGCTCGGTGCTAATGCTGCATGGCTCGCATCCGGGAAGGGCTGCGGACCGCATGGTGCCAAAATAAAAACCGCGTGAGCTTCCCTCTGCACTTCCCGGTTCTTCCCTGAAACACTTGGGGGCTCAGGATTTCAAATGGAGAAGGACAGGCTGTTTGGCAAATGCAGTAGGGACAAAGCAGACACTGTCTGTGCCAGGTCTCGGGCAGAGCCGTAGCTTGCTGCCTGCGCGGCGTGGCGGGGAGGGAGATCGCGGTGAGCTGCAAGGGTGGCAGCTCTTCCTGTTGTTGGCTGGAACCATTCCTCCTCTTCTCATCCAGCCATGGAAAAGCATGTCCCCGTTTTCTCCTACTTGCCCGAGTATTAAAGCACAAAGCTTCTGCTCTCCCTGGAGACTTYGGGTGTAGTGGTGTGGTTGATGCTGGCCTCAAGAGATAGGGATTTGTCTCCGATTTCTGTAACTGAGCTCCTCTGGGASATTGGACCAGCATGTAGTTACTGTGTCTCTGCTCTCCCAGTATGATGACAGTGGGAGCTACCTGACACAGTACTGGAGAAGATTGCACTAGTTTTGGGGGACTGAACCCCCTGGCATCTGCAGGGGAGGGCCTAGCACCATGGGTGGACAGACCATTTAAATGAACTCTCTAGAACAGCTCACAGTTACAAGCTGGGTTTTTCTGAGTGCCTTAATTAGGCTTAATGAGGCTGTGCCAATTTCATGGTGAGTACTCTTGAGACAAATTAAGGTGATTATTTATATAGTTCTCAAAGCATGAATGGAGTTTGAGCTATCACAGCAATGGCACAATCCCTGAAACGCAGTCCCTGTCCTGGTGGCTTGCCACCTTCGGGCTGGGCATGCAGTGGGAAATGTGTCCAGTTATGAGGAGCCCTTCTAGTGAGAGCTGAGCATGATTTTTTTTCTGATCAACGCAGGAAGTAACAGAGAGAGGGAGCGATGCACAAGAATTAGAAAGACGTGACTAGCCTGTCCATGCCTGAGACAGGTCAGCAAGACTTCCCAAGCAGATATGCAGCCATAGCCAAACTGCTCACACCTATCATGGTGCAGCTGTCATGAGAAATCTGTTCCCTTACAATGGACGTGACCAYGTTAAGCCAATCCCTTAATAATGTCAGTGAGTTTCCCCAGTTCTAGTACTGGGGGATTTGGTAAGTGCCTATGCTGCATTTGACACCTTCAGGATTTGTAAACCTCAGTCATATCCCCCCACCATCAGGCTTCTTTTCTCCAAACTACAGGATCACAGCGTTTGTAGTATCCTCTTCTAAAGTCGTTGTTCCATCTCYGTTAAAATTTTGATTGTCCTTCTCTGTACCTTTTCCAACTGCGCTATATCTACCTTGAGACAAGGTGGTGGTTGTAAGGTGTCTTCCAAGTACAGTGTTAAGATTCTGGAATTCAATTCTTAAWTCCTATGTAATATTATATCTTAAGGGAGAACAGTGAAGTCCCAAAGCTACCAACCAACAGGTAATGCTCTCATGTGGACTATGAAGTACAAACATGGTAACCATAAAAAAAAAGAAAAGAATATAGAAATGTGTATTTGAATGTCCCACACTCCAGTGCGTCACACCAGGTATCTAATGTCTGAAAAGGCTGGGAGCCAGGGCAAATCTGGTGGAGAAAGGATTATCTCCTGATGAGCACCGTAAGCAAGGAAATCTYTCTGGAAGTGACAGGGGAACTGGGACTGTTCCAGGATCTTTGGGGTCTAGGAACTCTGTGTTTTACCTTAGTGGTGTTCAGTACTAGCACATAAAAGTTACAGCTGTTATGAAATGGTGTTGTGGGCTGGCATCTGCCCTCTTTATTTAGAGATTATTACAGATATATATGTATCTGTACAGATGTATCTGTTATTTTTCTGAAGTATTATATGAATAGTCATTTTTAAATTAAAGCCAATGCCCCTGACTGAACTAGCATATCTTCTGAGATATTCTCATCTTTAATTGCAGTCATGTATCAGCTTTGCAGTAGATGATCTGGCAGAGGACCACACTAACAGGACCTTTGGTAGAAAGAGTAAAGAGATCTCTTGAACTTCCTGCAATTGCACGAGTCTCTTGAGTATTGTCAGACTTCCACATGTATTTATTCCGCAGTGAACATTATCTGTTGGTCGGTGAAGAATGTGGGGTGATGTAATGGGTCTGAAGACCACAACTGTCCTGTAAATGGTGCCACGCGCAGGGCTGAGCAAGGAAAAGACGTTGATTCAGGTGACAGGAATCTTACTAATCTTGTTTCTTTTRATTTTTCCCAAATAGGGTCGAGACTGCAGCGTGCCCATTAATTCTTGCATTCAAAATCCATGTCAAAATGGAGGGACCTGCCACCTCACCGAGGCAAATAAAGATGGATTCAGGTAATAACACAAAGTTTATTTAAAACATAATGATAAAATAAGAGYGTTTCTACTTTGCATTAATGAAACCTAATGGCTGCTTTATAAAAGCTGCTGCATGTGACAATTCTATTTGCCAGACAAAAAAATTAATCTGGTTTCTTTGGTAACATGTTGTTTCCTCTGAAACAGGCATCCTTATTTTCTCATAATGGGATRTACTCTCAGAGCTATTTTGAGCTGTCTCCCTGATCTGCTTTGTGTTATCTCTATGCTAATTTTCCTTGGGGCATCTCAAAATCACATATACTCCTTTTTTGTATTTGTAAAATGAGCATCTGTTGCTTGACAACCAGATGCAAAATGTTTTCATACTGAAGAATCTTGTAGACAAACAGACTTTAAAGAAACCATTAAAAAACATGGAGAGACTGCCACATATTGGGCATAATGCCTGAAAGAGAATAACCTTTGCAGCTAGACATTATGGCCTTCACTTTTCCCATATCAATAAGATGCAACATAGAGAGGGAAACTTCAAGAAAAGTCCAGAAATTTTCATGAGGTACCTAGGGAAATTTGTGTCACTGAAAGCACTGCTTTTCAGGTAAGAAAATACAAGATTGAGGCTTTGGCCACATAATGATATTACAGTTTTTTTGTTGTTGTTGTTGGGTTTTTTTTTTTTGAGAATAGTTACTGAAATTTGCATGTATTTGATCCTGAGTATTTATGCTATTTCTTGCACGAAATATGTGCAAAATTACTTTGTGCTGTTGTTTCAACTGCGTATATGAAATCCTCACTTTTAAAAGCATTTATGCATTACTCATGCTGCATTCTTTGTCTCCTCCTATATATAGCTTCATATCAGTGACAGCTGGAGTGCGACACAGAATTGCAAGGTTTATAAATGGTGTAAGCAGGGAGGCAAACCAATACATTTTTTTCAGTTTGGTTCCAGTTTGGTTTCAGCTGTGACTAAGTCTGTTCCAGCTGAAGTTAACTGTTTGCCACCAGGTCGGCAAACCCACATCCCAGTTGTGGCAGAAAATAGAATTTCTTCAAATTAGAACGGGCCAGGGTGCTTGAGTGATCGATAGGGCTTCGGCTGCAGTAGTAGGTGAGTCCCTCAACCTGCTCCCCTGCCAAAGCTTGGTCACCTTTTATATTCCCAGAAAAGTGTCATGGCTTCTCTTAGCTGCCCCAGTCAGTCTCCAAGATGCGGATGCATCAGTCATGCTGGTGCATTGCAGTGGGAGACAAGAAGACTCTGCTGGCCACAGCAAGTTCTGGTGCTCCTGGTGTTTGACAGGACCCTACTCGATTTTAGCAACACCACTACTCTGCACCAGTGACCAAAGATTCCTCCTCTTAACTCAGATCCTGACAGGTCCAACAGAACATTCAGAGAAATTGCTTAGGTTCAGTTTCTGGTCCTCGAAAATAATGGCCTGAAGTGGTCTTCAGGTTGGGTTCTCTTTGGTCACTCTCATGTTTGAATTGTTTTGGCCGGCTTGGGCCAGAGTAGAACTATGATATAAAGTATATTATCTGCTTTATTCTATATTTGTGTTGAATTACATAGACTTTCTCTTAGAGCTCGCTGCAGAAGCACTGGTTGAACATGCCATTAGAATATCTATTTTCTGTCCTCAGTACTTACTTACAAAATCTAGTGATAGTAAAAAAAAAAAAAAAAATGCTAGTAATATATTTTTTAATACCCTTAAACGTGGAAAGACAATCTTTAGTTTATATTTTGGATCAAGGGTTTTTTCAGGGTTTTATTTTGTACCGTGGTATAAAAAAATGTTTTAAATTACTTGAAGTGAAAGCTACTTCTGCATTTTTCTTCTGAAGATGTTTATATTTTCAGGGTTTTTGCTTCAGTTCAGAATGAACATAGTTTTTGAAGTGCTTCACAACACTTCAGTTGTGGTTTTGTTGTTTAATGACATTTTGAGGCTTTTTAGGGGAAATTTCTGCTTTTATGGTTATTTACATAGTTTCAGTTGGTCTAATAAAAGATGCAGGCAATCATACCTCATCAAAATGTTGCTTTTGTAAGATTGAGTGTTCATCCTATGCACTGCTCTAGTCTTCTTGCTCCCCAGCGTGGCCTTGGCAGCTCTGGAGAACACATCTACAAGAGCAAGTGGCTTTAGCGTATCTTCACATGTACAGAAAAGTGGAGTAGGGATGAAATAGGTGTGAAGGAAGATCAAGAGACATCCTGAGACTGTTTTTGTTTTAATGGTAATCTCCTCTCCAGTGGATGGCAGCAGTCAGAGTTGCGTTCATATAAATTGTGTGCATCAAGATGGGAAGATGTTGCCTTAGATTATATGCTATGAGGAAGTGAAYGTCAAAAACATTTTCATGAGAGGCCTCCTTGGATTTTTTTTCTGTTGTGTGGCCTGTAAAAGAAATTATGTCTTCTGTATATTCTCTTCCCTAGGGAAATATATTCATACACAAACTCTGCTGCCAAACTTGTCAAATCTTTACTCTTGTAAAAAGAAAACTTAAGCCAGAGCTTTATCCCTGTGAAATGCCAAACAGTTTAACTCTCAAGTTTCTGTAGCCTTCGAAAACAAAATTACCTTTTAAATAATGCGAAGGTGGTGATGTCCACCAGGCAGAGACAGGAAATCCGCAGTCGTGACGGAGAGCGCACGGCGGGCGCCCCGCTGTCCCGGGCCCACGGCGGGCTTGGAGCTGCGGTAGCGGCGCTCCTGGGGTTCGCGGTAGCAGCAGGGCCTGAGGGGCAGCCGGGGGGCGGGGGCACTTCGAGTCCTTCCAGCCTGCTCTGCCCGTTGCGGCCTCGCGCTTCGTTTCATCTGAGTCACTTTAACGGACTCCTGTTTTAAGCAGGGACTTCTCCCGCATCGAACGGCGGTTACGTGGCACCGCGTGACTCAGCGGATGAGGAACGCGTTCTTCCTCCGCTTTAAATCGCTCGTTCTGATCTAATCTGTCTGCCATGACAAAAGGTTGCCGAAAAAAGGCCGAGGTTATTGAGGTTGATGAAACCAGATGGTCACTCAGACGTGTGCTGGCCTTTCCGCCTGCCTTGGGCGAGACTCTGGCAAGGAGGCAGAGCCGTCGGCCCTGCTTCAGAGTTAGTCCCCACAAACCCGCGGGTCTTTGCTAGCGCACACTGCTGGGAAACCGGAGCTCTGCTGTATTTTCACTGGTCTCCGTACAAAAAGAGCTGCGTTGTCCAGAGCCCTTTGTTCAGGGCTTCCCACAGATTCGTAAATGTAAAAACCTGCAACGGATTAACTCTCTAGTGTTAATTCTGCCTAGCTCAAGGAGAAGCGCTACGCTTGCAGCCCACTCAGTTGGCATAGAGGTGCAGACAGTTCCTTCAACAAAAAAGCGTAATATTCTTGAAAGAGTTTATCATGTCTGTTCAATGAAAAGTTGATTTTTTTAAAACATAAAACAATGTATGTATGCCTGTTTCAGTTCACAAATGCTAAACTAAAAACAGTTTTGGTACAGTAAATATAAAAAGTTGTTGGTACTTACCAGCTCCCAAAGGTTGCTCCAGGAATGCTGTCATTAAGTTCTGTATTTCACTGACCCTTCACAAAGATGATGATGGTTGAGGATTTTATTTAGTTCTTTAGTTTTAGGAAAACACAATGCTTGCACAAAATCCCTAAACTGGAGGAATAGGGAATTTGATGTATATATGCTTTAGATCACAGTAGCTTAGAAAATGCCTCTTTCCTCCATGGATCCATTGTCTCCAAGGTCCCCATGAAACCCTGCCCCACACTGCCTCTCTATTTAGTCAGTACAGACTTTTCATCGTTGTCTCTGGAACTAATTTTCTCTCTTGGTCAGCTGGAACCCGAGTTTGGTGACCTTCTGCAAACTTCATTTTTCTTCTAAACTTTTTCTGGGAAAATGCATACAAACAGTCCCAAACTGTGATTCTGTCAACATGTGGTTCAGTCCAGGTCCTGAATTGTATGTTTTGTCATTTAATTTCAGCCCTCATATTTGGCACATTTGAAAGCAAATCAAACTAAATAATGATACGTGAGTAATAATGTAAAGACTCCTTATAATACATAGGGACWAGTAGCCAAATGTCATTAATTATGCTGACATTTCTTTTGGTAAGAAATGTGTCCTAATACTGAGCAATTGTATGCTGACAATCCCATATGTACTGTTACTGTTGGTAACTCTACTGACTTGAACTGTTCCAGTGATAGTATTTAATAAAGTTGTTTTTAATTGCATGCACACAAGCTTTCCCAGTCCTTTTGTGGCAAGAAAGTCATGTTAGATACACACAAAAATAACCAGCACAAAGCCACTCTTGTTGCTTTTCTTTAAATGGAGAGAAAAATYTGCACTCCCAAACTGAGACCTTGGATGCCAAGTTGCAGCCTGGAGCATATTTTTATGACTGAGTTATAAACCCTTGAAAATGGGGTTTTGTAATTGAAAAGGGTGACATGATGAATGTGCCACTTTATTTAATTAGATGCCTTTGCCCCCTCCCCTATGCTTTTGTTGCCACAAAAGATGCTGTGCCAGCTCTTCTTTCTTATCTGCCTCTTGTGATCTGCTGGATCATTGCAGGGTCAGCAGGAGGACATATTTTATTGGCAATAATGAGATAGAGACAGGCAAAGAAAGTATTTCTTGCTGATTTATTGTGTCCTCAATTGGCCTGATCTGGACAGTTTGTTTTCAGTTGTTCATGGTGAAGAGTTTCTAACTCTCATGACCTGTGAATGGTCACTGCAGAATTGAAAGTAAGTCCCGGTTGGCATGTGACCTCATGTGCCTGCCCTGGTTCTCTCTAGAAAGTCTTGTTGTGTTGGGCTCAGACACACTCCCTACCCCTTATCCTTCTTCTCTGTTATTCCCTTAGTTTCTGAGGTTGMCCATGTCACAAAGAATTTGTTCATTCCTCGGGAGCAGTCTAGGGGTGTACTGGAGGTGGATGCAGAGCTGTATACAACGCCTTGCTTCAGAGGCCTGTGCACTGCTTGTTTATGGAGCACAGGGGGAAGAGAAGCAAATAGCATGCTGAGAGCAATGAATTCAAAAGAGCTGTGGGTTTTTCACAGATTCTGCAGATTTCCTGTTTCTCCTGGGCATTCTCTGCCTTACTGCCATGACATCTACGTGATAACCATCCCGCATCCACTCTGTYCATCTCAACTGAATAAAGTACTCTCCAGCTGTCTCTGTATTGGAAACTATTCTGGTTGCAGGAAGCAGTGGCTGGCAATTAGTCGATGGCTCTGTTGCTTTCTGGTTTTCATCCTCATCAATCAGCAGTTTTACATTTGTTCAGTTCCTTTTCTGCCACCAGAACTAGCATGAGAAAGGAAATGAACAGATGAGTGAATGTGTATTTTGGACTGGGACTCCAAACAAGCTTTCCCGTCCATACACATGCTTTCTGCGACTAGTGAACAGCAATACTGACACTTCCAATATCATTGCTGGCTTTGCAGAAGCCACTGAAATGACTGGAGCACTTAACACATGTTTTTAGACTCTCTTTTTAGAAACTGTGGCCATCACCTCTTCATCACTTTCAGTTAGTTTGAAATATAAAGGTTCTCTTAGCAACCGTAACTTCTGGATCTAAAGAGGAAACTGAGACTGAAAAAATTAAAGCAATTCTTCAACCCCTTMGTTTCCTACACTCCCTGAAGGGAGCATACATCACAGTTTGTGTGATAAAGTATTTAKCATAAATATTCCTCAATAATGTCCACGTCCTTACAGAACCATCAATAGCTCTGCCATTGTTTGTTTGTTTAGTTTTAGTTATCTAGACATCATCAGCTCTTCTACACATAGATGTTGGARGAGCTGTGAAAGTACTGAAGTCTTACTACAGTCATAAAAGCAATCATTCCCAAACATTTCTTGTTTGGACAAGTGACAAAGTGGTAATGAGAAGAAAATGTTCATGTCTGCAAACTCAATTCAAGCTGTTGTTCTTTAAAGAAAGAGAGCCATCTAAACACTGCCAAGTCGCCCCAGGATTGTGTAGTCCTCAACAGGCGAGTATCCACATCCTCAAAAAATCATTAGCAGAGAAGCCAAGGATTTGAATATTGTGATGAATGTTTACTCTTCTGCCCTAGAGATGCTTACTTCAGTTCAGGGCGAGGGTTCTCCCATTGCAAAGAAAGCAATGGAGGACACGGTGGAGGCTTTCTCATGCTGATGTTGTGTATCTCACATAAATAATTACATGATTTAAGGAACTGTCAGACTGCATCCTTCACCAAACACACRGAATTAAACTGCCCTGTGCTTCACTGCAGCAGTTAATTTGGCTCCAGCAACTCACTGGTGTATGTTTTAATTGCAATTCTGCACCTAAAACCTCCCAGCCCTTTCAGAACTGTGCTAATTTTTTTTGTTTGTTTTCTCTTTCTCCAAAGCTGTTCTTGTCTCCTTGGGTATGAGGGGGAGAGATGTGAAATAAACCCAGATGACTGCGAAGATAATGACTGTGAGAATAACTCTACATGCGTGGACGGGATCAACAACTATGTCTGTCTCTGCCCTCCTAATTACACAGGTAAGAAAGGGCCACATCCCGAGAATAAAAGCAATCCCAAGAGAGTTTCTCCAGCACCTGAAGGGAAGGGGCCAAAGGTAGGTTTACTCTGTCCATGTGCTTATAAGTAACCAAGAATCTAGCCACAATTAAAGCAACATGGATGTCACATTAATGAGTTATTGGAAAGATGCTAGTTCTGCTGATACTGCARCACCAATATGCTCACAAACATGGCCATTTTTCTGAGCCAAGAAAAGCGGGCGCATCATGGAAAAGTTTCCTCTACAGCAATGTGTAGATTCAGTAGTGCCCTTTAGAACAGATAATCTGCAACAGAAAGGAGCTCTGGGGAGCAGCGATTCTTTCATTATGGRGTAGAAGGGAAAATCTGTCCTTGTCGTGGCATATTTTGTACAGTCATGGTTTCCTGAATCAGAAGTACTCACTATCTGTGTCAAAAGTCCTGATACTTCATTTTAAAATACGTTAGAGAGATATTAAAGTTCAAGGTGTTCATTAGACAACTTCTTACTTCTGTACTGATCTTACTCTAAATGTATCACAGAAATATTCCCAGTAAAGAGCTGAATCTAGTATATATCGGTTCTGAATCTTGGAAAATAAAAGTGGTTCCTATTTATGATAGAATAATAGCTTTGGAGGCATGGCTTCCACCTGAGATCCCAGTGCTCTGCTCTTTTTGAATGAACTGATCCTAACAGTGTGCTGTTTAAATTAGTTATCTCCATTTTGTAGGCAGAGAAGCCAAGGTGAGTAAAACRCTCTAGATTCAGTTGTAATCTTAAGAGCACGTGCATGGCTCTGTAGGTGTGCAGTCCCTTGCTAAGCTCACAATGACACAAGTTGGTAACCGAGTTAGATGTGAAATGACCATCTCYGGCACCTATCCTGCACTCCTGTTAAGTTCCTTCCCCAAACTTCTGCAAGAGGAGAAACCTTCCTAATGGAAATCTAAAAATGATGCTTCTCAAGTCACTACTGGCATGTGTGGTTTGCTCTTGCAGACTGTGAGCATGACCTTCCTGGCACGACATGGAGTGGTAAGGAAACACCTGCAATAGTGCCTACTTCTACGCTTTGAAATGGGTTTATTACCTTCTAAGTATGGAGAAGTAATGAAGGGCTTCTTGTACACTGGAATATATTACATGTCAAGGGATTTAATGAGGATCAAGTTTGAGTGGCTGAGTAAGGCAGGGGGAAAGCTTCTAGAATTTCCGAACTCTTAAAATACTTTTGTGGCCGATACGAAGGAGGCCCATGTAAATCTTTAGCTGAGAAAAGCCTTATGACTTGAATGTACATTTATTAGAGTTCTAAAATGATCTTTCTGCCAAAAAGTGAAAACTTCAGCTTACAGACTRAAGAGTTTTGCTTATAGCATGTTGAGTCCATTGTGCTTACTTGCACACTGTTTATGTGAGCTATTCTTGGGTGGTTTCAAACAAAATTCTATGAAAGGAGGCAGAGCCTTTACATTTACAAGAAGAAATATATTCATGTAGCCAAAAAAAAGAGATTCCTAGTTAAGCAACTGAGTCCAGTATGTATGCAAATGCTCATTCCTTTTCACAGGCTTATTGCAGGTGTTTTGGCTTTTGCAGAGAAAAAAAGGTAGGAAAGAGCTGGACTGGGTTTTCTTTTCAAATGATAATCTGGATAGAGGCCAAAGATCTCACATGACACTTTTGAATTGGTTTTGAAATCCTTTGTTATTTTCCAGTTTATTTTTTTTTTACCTGAGTATTATCGGTACTGCTCCTCTGCTTATTAGCAAGAGTTTGTCAAGTACTTGGGTGTTTGAATGCCGTGTACCATATTCTGATCTCACATGTAGGATGCACACAATTGTATATACCATACATTAGAGTACAGGCACCACCTTTGACTGCAGTTGAAATACATTGAATTTTTGAAGAAGAGCAGGAACTACTTCTGGAGAAATATAATATGGATCATATGTGAAGATAGTCTGCAAAAATGGGGGTGGCTTAACTTAGAAAAGTGAAGAGTTACAGTAGTTCATGTTGCTTAAAAATAGGAAGAGTTTAGTGAAATGTGATAAAAGAATTGCCTTAACCTACTTCATCTCTATTTTGGATGGCAGTAGTTCATCCAGCCCCGTCGGCTGCTTGGAAGWGTTCCCTGTGGTGCGATGACTAGGCTGAAACACCCCATAGAGAGCAGTAGGTGTTACACCTGGGCCTCTCAGAGCAGAAACTCAGGGAACAGCGTAAAATGGCTGGAAGAACTGAAGCCGTCAGCCAAACAAGAGTGACCTACCAGTCAAATATACTCTGAGCTACAGTTTTGAGGGTTCTCTAAGAGTTGAATCCAAACCCAAGAAATTGGACATCATCTGAGGTTGCTTGAGCAGCAGCTAAGGTAATGCCATGGTAGCACTTGGGAAAGTCATGAAGAAGCACTATAAGAGAATTTGTAAGCATGACCAGAGAAGGTAGGCCAGAAATCTCCTGTGACATCCGCGGGATCTCTGTGTTTATTCTAAGTAAAACATTTTGTCCTGAAGCAATACCTGAAGCCACTACAGCAATATCTTTAAAAAGAAGTAGGCGTAGATGACTTGAATGCTGTGGTTGTGTGTGCTAAGAAGAGCGAATGCTGACCCTTTGAAGAGAAAGCAGATGACTGGAAGAATCAGCAACTCTTATGTCCTGCTCAGGACGGTGCTTTGAGCTCCTTGCCTGCCTGATAAGTGCTGAGTGTGCTAACTGTAGAGGCAGCAAATTGTTTCAGAATGGCCAAGCCTAAGGATTTTATCTATATTTATATGAACGAAGAGTGGCTGATGGAGGGTACTTGCCAGGAAAGTAGTTGTTCTGGGAAAAAGTTTAGGAGGCGGTGAGCTCTCGATGTGATACTTTGCCAAAAGGAGGCAGTGATATCCGTCGGGGGATATCCAGTGTGAGAGGAAAAGGCACGTAAATCTGTCTTTGTGTTGTGACCAAATGTTATGTTTAAGTCTGTTGTTCAGAATTCAAGGAACATGTTGAGAGATGAGAAAGAGGATTACAGATGAAGTGCAAAAATTATTGGGGAGATTGAGAGCARGCTTTGAAGATCTCAAGAAAAACTTGTTTGGCTTAAGAAAAAGTTGGTAGAGAGGGAGAGTTTTTCACACTTTAAACACTTATATGGAGAATAGAAATTTCATAGAAAGTTTCCATGAGTGGACTTTGAGGCTGAACAGATCCAGACCATACATTTTTATCAGGGTAAATAGCCAGGAGTTGTGAGTCCTAGATACAATTGGATTTCTCAGTAGATGCTATAGTTAAAACACAAGTTAATTCGAGAATGGTCTGGGTTACACTGGAGATCAGACTAGGTACCCACAAGTCTTTTCTGCTTTGATAATCTGGTGTTTTCAGTGGCTTTCAGGCTCTTAATAGATGCCCAGCTCAGCTATCGCAGGCTCTTTCCTTTCTTGGCGGCAGAGGGAGCCAGGTAGCTCTCCATAGTAGATATGCTACATCACGCCTCTGATCTTTGATTCCATAGTACTTGGTAAAGCTATACTATTATTACAGTAAATACTGCATGTATGAAATACTGCATGTATGAAATAAATGTATTTTGCTAAATAATATATTTCTTGCCAAATAAATGTATTTTGCCATCTATGATAGTCTAAATACAGGGAGGAGGAAGAACGGATGAGCATGTGTATGTGGTGTTATATGAGAAATATTTGGGATCCCTCTAATTTGGTTGACTCACGGTTAAGTCATGATAGTAAATCTAATGTTCCTAAATCAAACACAGGTTAAAAATACATGTCTTGTAAATGCTGACTACTGGCAGAGTTGCAGTATCCAGGGTTTATTTTTTCTGTACCTTAGTATTTTCCTGCTTTATCTTCTGTCTGTCTAGTTTTACTTACTATACCCTTTTTAGGAAAAAATATCCCAAAAGATGATGCATAAATTTTGCATTCATTGGTGGGAATAATGAAGGCCAGAAATCTTTCTTCAATTAATAACTTTTTGCTGTGTTCTCCTTTGACAGATTCTGTGACAGGTTTTTTTCCCCACTCAAGTAGGTTGCAGATGAAAAATGGCCAGTTTGGTAAGTGACTGCTGAGGGAAGGAATTTCCCACACTCCAGCTCCATTCACTTTCATTGAAAAAAAAAACAAAACAAAAAAAAACACTCGCACAGAAACCTCCTTCCTAGTTCTTTTCCATCTAGTAATTTTAAAACAATGTGCAAATACATATGGATTCTATAAAGTAGGTAAACATTAGTTAAAGAGAACAAAACTGAGATAGAGGGAGGGCAAGCAATTAGCTGATTGCCATAAAAAAGATTCAGTGGCAGAAACAGGAGACTTGATTCTCCTTAGCCAAGCCCTTAATGTACCACCAGGTTTCCTCACCGTTCCTAAAGTCAACATTTTCAACATTGCTTGCCTGTATTTAAATAATTGAAACAATCCTTATGCTGTGTAGCAGAGTCCCCGAGTCCTCTACTTGTCGGCTGATGTCTCATTTTCCCTCTCCCTGATTGCGTAGTTTAATCCTGGAGCTAGATTAAAAAAACTGTATTTCTTCCAGGATAATCATCTCCCCAAAGTTCAGCCAGCTCTGGAGCTACATCAGTCCTTGGACTAGCTTACCCCCTGCTGGGTCCCTTGGTGGATTGCAGCTCCTCCTCGCAGTTCTGTTGTCCTTACTCCTGAAAACAGAACATAGCTAGGAACAGGGAAAAAGGAAGCTGTGAATCAGATCAGTCCCAATACCCGTGTTTGTCCTTTCTCTAAGGGATCCATTTTTCTGRTTTTTGTCCATTTTCATCCTTTTCCTGATGTCTTAACTTCCTTTTTGGAATGTGTCTGCTTCTGGTAGTGGGGCTTGAACACAGCTCGTCTCTCGCTGTTCATGTGAGTATTCCACTGCCCCCTAGCTTTGTGTTTTAGAAATCTGGAACCAAATCCATAGCATTTCTCCTTTCCATTCATTTTTCAATTGGCTTAGACCGTCCTGAGGGCCATCACTAATTTGCTAATAATTCTAGGTTCAAAGGCAGAATTTTGTWCCTCTGAAGAGATCCTCTCCTCAGCTTCCCTATTCACTGCACTCTTACTGGAAGAGGCATCCAGGCATATGTAAAGGACCAAAATTGGTCTGTACCAAATATGTATTATAAACTTGGAGTGGTTTTATGCCTTACTGTCTAATTTAGTCTTGTTTGTTTATTTGCTGTGACTTTTCCTTCCTTCTTTCTCTTTGATTTTAGCCAGAAGCAGATATATGTAGCTTTTACACACAGGAAAAAACAGGAAAGGATTCAGTTTTTGCTAAGGATTCTAACAAGCCCCCACAAATAGCCCCACCTCTTTGTTCTGAAACTTAACAAAAAAATGAAGTGGCCTGTAATACTGAAAATAGATCTTTTCTAAAACGCTTGACATCCCATGGAGGGGGAGAAAAAAAAGCGAGTGTTTTAAAATAGTCTCTTTCTCTGGGAAAAAGCTGCAAGTGGTTTGTGTCAGAAAAAAAACTCTCAAAAACAAAGCTAGAAACTATTCCTGGTTTTATGTGTTTGAAAGACAACGCTAAGATGTATTTTACCTTAGGGGACCTTGCGGTGTCCTGTGGTAGATGGTATCTGAAATTTTTGTGGTTTTACTACTTTTAGACCAAAAGCTCTTCACTGTTAGTGATTATGGGCCCTTTTTCTGACATACCGGGTTGTGGTATCATTGCATGGCCAAAGCCAGACACTTAGTCAAGCAAAACGACTGTGGAAGAAAGAAGCTGTGTGGTGCCTTGTGGTTGACACTCATTTGTGGAGCACCCAAGCCTGCTCCCCATAGCTAACCATTGGAAGGCGGATTCAAAACAGCTCCTGGGAAGGGCACCAGTGACAGCTGGATTAAGCTTAAGTGAATTATTGGCCTGTAGATTGCCGCCTTTCTCCCCCCCCCCCCCCCCCCCCCCCCGCCTTGTGTGTTTTTAACTACATATTGAACGTACAAGCAGGAAGTTTTTAGATATTGTGGTTCAGCCTTGTGGTCTCCCAAGGATTTGGACTATCTAATAAATATGGAAGGCATTAAACAAGTACTTAACTGTCAGACCCTTTCAAAATTTTGGAACTTTAGCCATAATTTCCTTGATACAGAGCAAATTGTGGTCAGAGTTTGATGTATATTCCTCCTTCTATCTAAAGAAGTTCTGCCTTACATGGAAGTTTCTCAGTTTAATTGCTTGGCAAATACGAAGTGTGTTTGATTTCTGTGCAAAAATAAAGAGGTACCTATGTTTCCCACTTGTGTAGCCAATAGATGAGAAGAGTTGGAAGAGCTGGAAGTACTTAGCTTAGTTCAAGAGCCTAAGCCCATATCCCATCCTATTTTATTAAGGGAGAACCACATGTTGTTGCTATCAGGTTGGGCTCTTCCTAGGCTTGAAGCAAATTGCACGACAGTGCTACAGCCCGACTGGGTGCTTCAGCAGACCACGGCACAACTGGTGTGTCTTGCTGGAGCTCTGCACTGTCAGACAGCCCAGGATTTCTTCTGGTCAAATTCCCTTTTGTAAGATGTGTCATTTTTTAGGAACCAGATGTTTCTCCTTGTTCATCAAGACMACAATATATCTCTAAGAAAATGTGATTCCAAGTATCATTCTGTACTCCCATGTGCTCAGCTGCCACTGTCTTAAAGGACAGATGAAAATACCATCTACAAACAGGACTCATGGCTGATGAAATCCGATCTGTTAAGAGACAATCAGAGCATTAGAAGTTGAYCACAAGTCCATTAATTATATAACAGTTGCTTACTTGCAGGTAGTGCATACTGTGTAGTTACCAATCCTGAGASGAGCACCTATGGATAGTTAGCATATTTATATTTAGCACTCAAGTACCTCTGTGATGGCCCTGTTAGAATTGTCAGTAAGAAATAAGTATGTCTTTCTGCACACGGAGTAGTCTTCAAATACCTCTATATTTAAAAATATGTATTTTGAAAGAGCATCTCTAGTTTGTTATCTTTTTGTTAAGCCTGCCAGAATGTAGGTTAGATGCTTCAAACAAAAAAGTGTGACTTGAATGTCTTGGAAACTTAAGCCTATTAGTCAGAGCAAAGTTTGGTCAAGCATTTTGAGTTTTTGCTGAAAATCRTGGTGGCAAGGATGCAAAGTTCCTGTTACACTTGGTTTCCTAGAACCGTAAGGCCAAACATTTGATCACCGTCTGACTGGTTGTAGGACTCCAGTGGAAGTCACCTTCACAAGGCAGCCTGTCTCAAAAAAACGTTTTGACATCAGCACATCAAACTGGTACAGCATGCACAGCTGTTGCAAAACCTGGACCCAAAAGATCCAAGTCAGTAGCCTAAACCTATGTGTCTAATGCCATTTGAGATGCCCTGGAGTTTACCTTAGGGGACCTTTTCCCCTGGAAACTACATGGTCTCCAGTTGCCATTTCAGATGGGCATGGGTCTACAGAGTGTTCTGTGTCATATCTGCCAGCCCTGAAAGGACATTCCACAAACCCTATAGTATGTCAGATGTCACTAGATGCCCGTGTGTATTTAGCTGAATTGATCCTTAGTAGACTCCACACAAATCACAGGCATGGAAAGCATCCATATGAAGTAGTGCAGTTCCAAAATGTAGGAACCAGCAAAATTAGAATCTATTCCAGACACAGTGATTCTGAGGGCTAACACTAGATTGCAGGTTACTGCCCTCCAAGAGTGTTAGGAATTGTCCATTTTAGTTATTTTTTGCCTATAGAATGAGGGGGTATTTTGTGCTTAGAGAGTTTTAAGGCCTGTGGTGGGCGAAGTATTGACTTGTATGTCAAACGGTATTGCTTTAGAAGTATTGCTTTAGAGGTGACTTTCTCTGCTTCCTGGTGTGTGGAAATAAGGGGCATACTGGATTTTATTTATTGCTTTATATACACATACACAAATGTGTTTCTATATATATTTCAGTAGCAACATTTTGCAAGACCCAGGCCTGTGGCTTCTTCTTTCATTGTTGTTGGGTGGCAGCCATAAAAACTTCAATAAATTGATCTTTATTCGGCTCACAAACATGAGCTATGCCTAACCTAAGGAGAGCTTGGTCAGACCGACCAACCACGAACAGGAAAGCTAAGGGGGTGATGAACTGTAAAACAGAAAGCAAGTGAAACTAAACAAAACTGAAGTGACAAGTTAACTAATGTGAACTTTTCTCTATCCAGATCTTGCTATTTAATCAGTTATCTCTTTCTTTAACCTTAAGATTAAAGGTAGGTAATTGCTCCCTAGTTCTGAAAAACAAGTCACTTGGGAATCTCAACATGCAGTTTAACTTCAAGCTCCTGTTTTAAACATAGACCAAAAGCTGGTAAGGGAAAATTCAGATATGAGTTCTTAAAGCATTAACATAGAATAAACARCACGAAATAATTCTTATTCTCTGCCTGCTACATCTTGTGGATCCTGTTTGTCAAGCGAGAGCAAACTTTATTAATAATCCACAACTAGAATTCTACCTTCCAGGTAGTTTTCAGAAAACTCTTCTGGGTTTAGCAGGGTGGTTGGGTATCTAACGTGGCAGCTGAGTGCATTTGCTACTGAAGGATTCTGACAAAGACTTTTTTCTTCTTTTCAAACTTGGAAGTACAAAATCCTGGGTTTATTTTCGGAGATGAGTCTCAAATCTTTTTCATTGAACATCAACAAAATTCCTAACTAAAGTACTTTCTTGGCAACACCTCTTCTAGTATATTGGAGGGCCAGCCTATGTCTGGTCCACCCAGCCATTTTTAGGTTCTGTGTGTTCCTGATATTTCCAATTGGCACTGACTTTTTTTAATAACTGAGAAGAGAAGGGGAAAGCAAAGTGCAAAAAAACATTTTTTGGATGCAAGATATTAGATATCAACTGAGTAAGCTCTTACAAGAATAACAGCGCAATATTTTTTCATTAGCAGTAAAGGGACAAGTTCCATTCCGACTCACCTGGCAAAGTTAAGAAAATTGCAACATACTATTTAACCACTCAAAGTATCTATCTTCTCCCCATGCAGCTTGTAAAAGTTTGCTCCGTGGATAAAGGCCAGGCTCTCTCCATCTTTTCCTCAAGTAGTGTTGTGAAATTCTTGACAGCATTTTTGCTCGTAGTCTTCCAGGCCCTACAAAAGCACCTCTCACGTGAGGGTGAGAATATTTGTCTATTCAGAACAGCAGTTTTACTTACAGATAAATAAGTGAAATCCTATCACCACGTCCAAGCTCTTTAACTGATTAAGGAGAAATGGTGTAACTTGGATCCTAGTTTTGAAAGTCCGATGTGGCATGAAATAAATACAATGCAGAATGAAAAAAAATATGATATTAATCTGTGGGCGAAAGTCGTCTTTATTGCTCTGTTGTTGTTTTGGCTTCGTTCTGAGCCGTGCAGAAGACTACAGAAAAGCATAAGCATGTTTCTTGGCAGCTCCTCATAAGCAGCGAGCCCTGCAGAAAGTCAGTGTGAAAAGCCCCATGAAATTCAGGATTTTACTGAAGAAATAAGATCAGGGAAATGTTACATGAGATAATAAATGCTGTGTTGTGGCTTTTTGGAAAGCAATGAGTGTTGCTGGTAAAGAGGGGAAGGGATATGGGCAAGATACCTTTCCTCTTGTTTCGACAGCGGAGGTCCCCTTCTTAGTTTTTTTCTGTTTCCTTTTTTTAATGCACARGACTGCAGCAATGAGCGGTCCACCTGTTAGTCTCCTGTCAGTACAAATTGCTTCTACTCTGAAAGTCACATTTTTGTGGCAGCAGARTAGGTTGCTTGCTTCATCTGTTTAATGCTTGCTTTTCTTCAGCAGACACTAGTTACCAGCAGGTTACTGCTGGTCCTAAGGAGTCTAAAATGCGGTGCCCACACAGCTGAGGTTGTGCCCATCCTTGAAAAGATACCCTCTTCTTACCGAGCCTCAGCTCTGCAAACCACAAACTTATCTTCAGYTAATACCTCCAGCTAACCTAAAAARTGGAATCTGATGATATGAACGATTTTCCTCTTGTATGTCTAACGTAGCCCTAACGTCTTCCTCATGGGGTGCGTTGCAGATGCGATCTGCTCTTCTAGGCTCTCGTGAAAGAGTGTGGGTGTGCCTCAGTGAAGCAAAACCATGATTTGGGATAAAAATTTTGCTTAATTGATTAGAAGTATGGATTTTGTTTTCCTGTCTTATATGTAAGCACTTCAGAGACCCTTGTGTATGCAAATTGGAGCGCTGATTTAGGAATGTATAAGAGAGAGAAGAAAGGTTTCTAGCCTTGGGAGAGCATTACATTGAAGCTTTCTGTTGTTTTGGCATCATCAAATACCTTCCACAAAGAGCATTAATGCTGCCAGAAGTTGGCCTGAGATTAAGTAGAGTTCATTTTCAGATTCACATAGCTATCCAGTGAGAAACTTGGAAGAGACCCTTAATTGCTACACAGAGAAGCAGCCTTGTGTCACTCTGAAAAGGAGAGAGGATCAGATTTTTCCTCTGATACTCGCATTAAAGTGGCCAATGAATATAGCACCCTCAGGTCCGAGGGCAGATTTTTTGGCCCAAATATTTTCTGACTGAATAAAATATAAAAAGTCTTTGTGTAGCTAGTGCCTTGGGTCTTGCTTTTCAGAAAGTGTTTTATTTTCCTGGCATGCTTTCTGCAACATCCAGTGAATGCTGGTGGAGCCTGAAATAATTTATCAAGAAGAATTTTCTTCCCTGAGATGAGGCTGCTCATGTTGCAAGACATTCCCAAGTGAGCTCTGTAATGAGTGATAGATGAAGAAAAATAACAGGAAGGATCCTTGAACATTCCAAGCTTCACATGAAAAATGATAAATTTTTGGATGCTATGTTTGGTACCAAGCCTGGAATTCTCCTAAATTTTGATAGTGGAGCCTTCAGTATGACACAGTGAGTCATAATATTTGACAAGTGTATACATTTTGGGAGATTTTCACTGGATCTTTAAGCACTTGTCAAGACTGCTGAGAAGAATACTTTAAGAAGAATTATGATTTCCTCTGAGAGTTTATGAAACTGTTCTTATTTTTTCTTAAAGCCTGTTTCCTTTTTTTTCAAAATAAAAAGATAAAAAGAAGGCTGAAAAGGSTAGGTTGGACCTTTTTAGCAAAATAACAGTTGAAGACATCTATGCACACTGTACTTATTTATTAAATGATGTCTTCTGAAAATACTTCAAACTTCAGATCATCGTGTTCTTTTAATGTCACCAGCCGGTTACATTTTTTCTCATATTTATTTTCACATATGATTCATATTTTGTACTGGTAAGAAGAATAAGGAGTATGAAGGACACAAACGGACAGCTGACCGGGGGTTGGGATAAGTTCTGACCTGCTGGTGATAACGTCTGCCTGGGGGGTGAGAGTTAGCTGCTTTTCTTTTTAGTGTTGGGCAGGTTGGTGGTCTGTGGTTTGGAGAGTAAGCAGACTATTTTCCACTTCTGTCACCTCAGAAATGTGTTCGTGGCTGTCTTCAGCTGTGTTCGTATTGATATGGCTTGAATGTCTCCACTTGCTTTTGAGGAACAACAAAGTGCAAGAGCCAACCCCAAGGCCAATGGATGATCTGTTTCCGTGGTTCCCGTGGAGGTGCAGCCGTCCGTTTTGTTGATGTGTCCCCCTCCCTGAGCTGGATGCATTCATTACATTTGTCCAGGATTTCTCCAAGGATATAAAAATACTGGGTGGTTTTTAACAACAGTGGTTTCAGGAGTTTACCTAGCTCCTGACGGAAATATTTCTCTTACAGCAGTTATTACAAACACAAAGCTCTGTCTGTGATAGGTCATCATGCCAGGCCCCACCAGTATTGCCACAGTCAACCCGTTAAAAGTAATGATGGTTTGGTACATGAATATGGAGTTTATGCTAGTAGTACCTTCTAGCATGCTTCCAGGTCTTGTATTAACCCCCTTTCTCAGTTATGTTTGACCATTTATGCTTGACTGTCAAAAACAGGTGTATTAGATGTTCCATATTTGAAACAAAAACTTTTGGAGTAATTCTTGCAAAATAGTCTAATAATAATCTAATTACCAATCTAATGTGAAAAGTCAAATGAAGAGCTATGTAGGTTGTACCTTGTAGTGAGGCAGGAGCTGTGAGAGAAATGACCAGAAGGAGGGAGCTGGGGGTGTTTACAGCGTGGCCCATACCTGTCAGCACCAGAGTCAACGTCATGACTGCCTTCTCCATCATCCCTGCCAAATCACAAGCCTGATCAAAGGTGGTTTTGAKCTGCATTTGCCTTCTGCATTTTGATCTTTGTGGTTCACCTGGGTTGTGTTTTCAAGTATTTCTCTGTAGCCACTGAAGTTAAATATATCATTCTTTTTGGACATGGAGATTGTCCCTAGTCAGGTGGAGCTGCAGCTTCATGAAAATACTGATGGAAAGCGGTGGACCCACCAGTGCCTCCCACACTGTTTCTTCTGTATCACTGTTGTAGGTGATGGTTTGCTGTTCATGTGGTTGTGTGTATCCGGCATACAGGCACACACAATGTGCATAATCTTGAAACGTTGTAGATATGCTCTGCTGATACTGCTGCAAAGGGGACTTTGGGACTGTAGCTTTTGAGTGTTTCCATGTTGAGAATACTTGACCTTTGTTTTTCCTGCATGGCTTTGGGAGGTTTGGGGTGGTTTTCTGTTGTTTTCTTGGGAAGGCAAAGATTTCTGAAAAGTCTTTGGCTGGATCTCAAATCCTGGGGTACTGAAGTGTGACCTAATAATTTAGGACTCAGAAAAGAGTGGTCTTTAAATAAAGTATCTGGTTTTGAACATTTTAGAGCTATGAATTATTAGAACTTAAATCCTGGGAAGTGCRTAGCATGTTACACACAATACCTAGAAATGTCTGAGCTGAGCTTACACTGTTTTCTTCTTTTCTGAAAAGACATCATCTCCGGTGAGCACAATAGAGCTAGTACTTTTCTTAAAAATAGTGAATGTTTTGTAATTACATGCAGTCCTAAAGCTAGTTYCTGTTATTGAGAGTTGCAGAGGTTTCAAGGGAGGGTTTSTGGGTTGTTGCTTTTTTCCAGAATGATGTCTAGTGGGCTTCTATGGCAGAGTATTGGCTGTGATTAAAATATGTTTGGGTGTGAAAATGTTAAGGTCCAATGAGTAGCTTCACTTTTGTGTCACTTCCTTGCTTTGATATAGGAGCTCTTTAGTCAGAATCTATCTATTCAATTCATAGTCTGTTTCCAAGTGGAGTATTTATATAAGTGCTTTTTAGTCCAGCTTTTCACATTCACGTGATATAAACAGTAAAGTGGTTATAGCTCAGGTGGCTGAATCCTCATTAAAAATAGGTATTGTTGACTGATAGAATTCAAGTCAATGTTGTCTTACAGCCTTTTGCTTTCCTTTTGCCTCAGGTGAACTGTGTGATGAGGTGATCAACCATTGCATTCCTGAGCTAAATCCCTGCCAACAYGAGTCCAAATGTCTCCCCCTTGACAAAGGATTTAGGTAAGYGTGTGTGTGTGTGTATATGTCTTCACGTACCGGACAGATTCGTCCGTTGGCTTGGATAGGGTTGAACTGGYAGTATGTTCAGAGTAATGACTAAAACCCATCAAAATTAATGAAAATAAAGCATGACTGTACTTCAGACCATGTTACATATTAATGCAACCATACGTACTTTGCCAGCTTTCTGCGGTTTACTTGGAAGTAATGGATGTACCTCAGAGCAGAGCAATTATTCTGGAATAGAGCATAACAAAAGGAGCACTTCTGGACTAGTGGCTACAAAATACCTTATCCTTCATCAGAAATTTCCTTGCATGTTCCTTTGGGCATCCATCATTTCAAGTGTGAGGAGATACAACAGATGTAACTTAATTTTCCTCCAATGCTGGCTCACTGTTTAAAATCCAGTCCCCAGTCTAATTACTAAGAAGGAGAAAAAAACTTTTGTGGGCAGAACTTAAGGCTAGAGGTCAGGAGTTTTCTGTTGTATTCCCACTTCAGCTGTTGTCTTCCCGAATGGCTGGCCTTCACGGAAAGCATTCACAAGGGCTGTCCTTAGCCATGGCAAGGCTCATCTCCCCACGGTCCCTCACCCAGGCAGCAAGGGACTCAGGAGCCTTCTTTTTGCAGTGTTTATAGAGAAGCGAGCCTCACTAGGCTACTGTGATTTGTCTTCTGTGTTTGTATTTGCATAGTGGCAATGACATCGCTTCCCAGCAGCCAAGTAAACATTCCTGTCTGAAATGATACTCAAACCTCTGGAGGTCCTTGGGTGGGGAGCGTTTTGAGAAGTGCCTCACAGCACTGTTCATCGCCTGGATGAAGATGGCATTTCAAAGCCGTTCAGCAATTTGGGTGACCTTGCAGCCGCCATGCTCTCCAGTGGCTCACGGGTTCCCCCCCGGGAGGAAGGCTGGGATGTTGGCGAGTGACAGCCTCACCGCACACCCAGCACGTAGCCCCTGAGGGACAGGCGTGCTCTTTGGTCTTTCTGGAAACTTGCAGTTTGGGTCAGGCTGTGTCCTGTGGAGCAACCAGCATGTCAGAACAGTGTGAACTAACACACAATATAGTTCATGGCAGCTAAAACAGAAGCAAGACAAGGTTTTAGTGATGCTGGCTACTAGAGGGCAGCTGAATCTCTGCTAGACAGTCTGTACAACTCATGCTTTGCTTTTGGGTGAAAAACTGCCAGACAAACATGTTTCCAGCTCTCGAGGAAGACGAAACTGTTAAATCATCAGGATAGTTCCTGAGTGATGCACAGGGAGTGGAAAAGAAGGTGGGTCCCTGGTGTTCTTTCCAGCCTTCCTTCTTAGTGAAGATCCATCATTCAGCTAATCCAGTGGTTACAGCACRTTATAAGGAAAAGGCTTGTAAATCAGATTGCCCAGTGTCGCTATATAAATGAAGGGATGGAAACTGCCATCGTGCTGAATGGCACCTTTGCTGGAAACGTTTTCAGACCTGGCACCTAAGTGCTCTGAGTAGATAAGGGCAAGCTTACTTGTTTGCTCACTCACAGGAAGGTGGTATTGAACGGTGCTCTTCATAGTTTTGCGGGGAGCCTAAACTCTTAAGTATTTTCTACCACTGTTAGAGTTATTCCCATTATTCACAGAATGCTACACAAAAATTCAGAATTTCTGTACTTGTTCTCTACGATTTTGCTTTCTAGCAGACCAGACTGGTGGAGTGAAAGAGCCTTCCTCACCTTGAAAGTAGATTTGTTCCAGTATTGCTTTTYCTTGCATACCTTGGTTGCACCAAATAATTCAGAAATGGGCTCAGCAGCTTTTGTGGTGCTGCATGGTGGCTCTTGGGTCTTGTTCAAAAATGAGAAGATCTGGTCCTGTGCTGTTGTCYGTCCCTTGAGTAGTTTGATCCCCTGACCTGTGATGTGCCCTGTATTTAGCATGGTGCAGTGTAATGCTGCATGCAGGATGAGTCAGGCTCATGTGTCAGTCCTCTGCTCCACTTACTGAGCTGGAGGATGTTAATGTCAGGAATGACTTGGTGTAGGAGCTTGTTCCTGGGCTTTGGCTGACCATCCCTTTGCCAGGTTTGTTCTCTGTGCGCCTGAGTGGGACACACCAGTGGAGAGTGTAACAGCAGCAGGGACACYCATCGGTCTCTGTCCTGCCTCCAACTGCAGACAGTTTCCTGATCTGCAGAGGGAGGAAAAAAGATTATGAAGAAATAAATAAAAATAAAATAAATAAAAAAAAGGCAAGCCAAATTATATATCGATACGGGAAGGGAAATTCTGTTTTGACCCTATAATAGAAGCCATGAATTGCAGCTTTAATAAAATAGATATTGAGTGCATGCAGATGCAACTGCCTGTGTATAGGCCAACATTTTGAATACCAAAGGACATGTTTTTAGGCTCTCTAGTGGGAAGGTTGGCATCACTACCAGGCTATAGCAGAAACCAGTGTCCCAAATGCACTGGCATTCAATGAGTTGTGGAGACACAAGACACCCTGGCTAGTCTTTTCACTTACTGTTTTACCAAAATTTAAATATGAAAGCATATTTGCCTGCTTCTTTACTGTATTACACTTTGCTGATCTGCAGTCACTTGCAGGCAGTGTGTGGACCATGGATGGAATCAGCRTGTCTTCCATGGGGGCAAGACACTGGAAGCAGGCTGGCACGGCAGTCACGTGGCTGCRTTTCTCACCTGTGATGCTCCAGGCGGGCATTTTTGGTAACGTCAGCCAAGACRTGACACTATAAACTCAGAAATGACTGGCCTAAAAGGAATTCTGTGATTGCAAAGGGAAAGCCAAGCTTGGAAGCAAACTGAACTGTTTTGATGCGTGTTTGGCTGTGCAGAGCTGTTTGCTTTCTAAGCTAAAATTGCAGGTGGCTTTCCTCACTTAAAACTTCCAGATCTTTACTGCACTGTTACTGTAGAAGAAGGGTAGCTTTCTGTGTGCCAGACCAAAAAAAAAAGAAAAAGAAAATCATTTAACACAATGAAATGACTTCTAAAAAAATAACTTCAGGAAAGAAGCATGTTTTTCCATTCACTGCAGTGATGTTGGAGCATGGTATAAATATACTTTATTATTCTAAAGCTTTGGAATTATTACCTGACAGCTTAAAACGCTGATTTATTGCAGCCCTGCAGAGAAAAGTGGTGGTTCTGTCATTACTGAGATAGCCAATACACATCATAAAAGTGATGCATGGCAGCACTGAACAAGGAGCTGCACATCGTTCATTATTACCTCACTTTATATTAGGACTGCGGGGATCAATAAAAAGCAACAGGATTAAATGCTGCCAATTCCCCCCGCAGAGTCTTTTGATTGACATTATTTGCTCGCAGGTGTGACTGAAATCTTGCCGGAAAAAAAAAGGAGTGTTGCCCACTCCTTACGGTTTGGGGAAGGCATACTTTTTCCTTTTTGCTCTGTTTTGTCATCTCTGTTACGTTAATCACAATATTCCCTGAGCCACCGTGATGCAGAAGTGCCATTCAGACTTGCAGAGCTGGAACATCAAGCGCCCTGTGGCTGCGGAGGGTCGTGATGCCTCTTCAYGGGCAGGTTATGCATCTACATAGCTTCATCCCTCCTACGCCTTGCAAGTTAATAGATTTTGCTGTATTTCCTGCTTTTTGAGCTGGTCATTACAAGCCGTGCTGTGAAGTGCAGGCTGAGGGGTCATTCTTTTGTCCCTCCACTTCTCTCCTCCGAAGAGGTTTTCCGTGAGTAGCCTCGTGGTGCCTCGGCCCACCAGAGCCTGGCTGGGGAGGARGAGGAGGAGCAGTGGTATAGCTGTGGAGCAGGGGGTTTCTCCCCCGATGCCACCTCTCAGCTCAGCGGGTGATGTCTCTCCTCTCCCAGCTCTCAGCACACGCGTGCTGGTTCGACGCAAGGGGCTCGAGCACGGGCACAGACCGTTGTCTACAGAGTAGAGAAATACTCATATCTCTCCCCTTGTTTTGGTTTAAGTGATGCACTTTTTGTTTTCCAGATGTGCAGTAAAATCCAGCTGGGAGGAGTGAAATGTGTTTTATGGACTAAAATGTGTTCATGACTAAACATTTGTCTAAACGATAGACTCAGAAAGAGGCTGTTCAGCAATCCTAAAAAGTCTGGTCTTAGCCAGACGCTTTGGGACATATTTTCTGTGGTCAGGTTGTAAACTTTGCAAGGCTTATTTTAGAAATGCTGGTGCAACAGTCATACAACAGGCATAAGAACTGTATTTTTAAAAAAGCCACTGTTTGGAGGCTTGGGGGTGTCCCAGTGCATTTCTGCTCAGCATAGCGGTGTCCCGGAGTGGCAGGTGCGTGCCTCGCCTCGGTCTTCCCATGGATCAAGTTTGGAGACAGCACTCAGTGACTGCCGCAGTGTTTACCATGCCTTGCAAGGGAATGACAAACAGGTGGTGAACACAAAACTGATGATCTTTTTCTTTAGACTTCCAGAGTGTAGTGGTTTGTTTGCACGTTATTTCCATTCGGGAGGTGGCAGCTTACTCTGCAGCTGCCCAGGTGAGCCACAAACGCTCAGCGGTGCGGAGGCGCAGGCAGAGTCTTTTTTTGCATTCTTCCATGGTTTGAGCCATTGGAGCAACTGCCCCTAAAAAGCGTATTGCCTTCTGAGTCTGCGGTGCTGCTGCAAGGTTGGGGAGATGTCATCTTCAGCATCGCGGGGGGAAACCGTGCCCRTCCCCTGTGTCATCGCCCGGCGCCCTTCTCCACGGCTGGCTGGGAGAGGCTCTCAGTGTGGGGTTGCTTTGCTCGGCTCGGGTCTGAGCAGGTAGCAGGAGCCGGGCGGGAGGGACTGGTGCGTTTCCCATGGCGAGGGAGGCGCGTGGCAGCGCCGGGGTGACCGCGAGCAGCTCTGCGTGCTGCGCCCGCCGGGGCGCTCGGCCGCCCGGGCGCCTTGCTTCGCGCACGGGGCAGCGCCCGGCGACAGCGATCTGCTTGCGTTTCAGGTGCGAGTGCTCGCCGGGCTACAGCGGCAAGCACTGCGAGGTCGACGACGACGACTGCGGGGGCCATCAGTGTCGGCACGGCGCCGTCTGCGCGGACGCGGTCGGCGGCTACACCTGCATCTGTCCTCAGGGCTTCAGGTAGGCGCGTGGCGTGGCCCCGGGTGCCTTCTTCCATCTCCCTCATCCTCAGAGCTGTCGGCCTCCGCCGCGGCCCTGAGCCGCCAGGGCTGCAGCGGCGGGTGGGGCCGTGCTCTGAACCCTGGGGCCGAAGTCGGGCTTAAGGGGTCAAGAGAAAACCCAGGGCTGGTGGTTCTTCAGAGCTTGTCCTCTGCGCGGTGCCGGGCTGCTTTGCCTGCCCCAGCCTCCCCTGCTGACACTCGAGGTAGAGCACACACMTAGATTAGCGGGAGCTCTGCATGCTGAGAGCGAACGAAGGAAGATAAAACTGCGTACACGTACCCGCGACACGGCTGCAGGAGAACAGCACTGMGAGCGTTTGGTGCCAGTACGGAGGACGGGGTCGGTACGATTTGGGCTGTGAATATCCACCCTCTGCTTCTGACAGCTGCCAATATATCTGACTCCTGGAAATCTCACTGTCTGTCAAAGATAAGTGTGCTTCTCCGAATGGATTCACTAATCAGTGCCTGAGGCTGGACGCTGGCTTCCTTCCAGCCAGCCTTTTTTGTGTTTGAAATRCACACACGAGACAAAGAGGAGTACCTGAAAAGATCAGCCTTGACAGTGCAGAAATTGCRTGAACACTTATAAATCCTTTTCTCTGCCTTGTATCTGCAACTGTTTTCATTCTTCTTGCTTTCATCCTTACTCTTTTTTTTCTCCCAGCACACATTTTTATTGCAAAGCAGAGGGGCTTCCCTGAATAGGCATTGATATACAAYAGGATGTCAGCCTGTGGTTTCACAGAATCAGACTTGTTATTTACAGGATATCAGATATCCTCTGAATTTCAAATCCATGCCCCTCTCAYCGTGTTTCATTCTCTGCTTCAACCCTTTTGATCGCCTTAGGGATCTCCAAAATCGGTGCATGGAAGGGATAGCTAGTGGCTATCCGGCAGAGGAGCTGTAAATGTTCAGTGTCATCTAATCAGTAAAGAGCTGGGAGCTGGGCTGCAAAGCCSTATCGAGAGTCGTGGGTAACTCGAGCCTGTTGTCTGCTGGTAGTGRCTGCAAGGCCTCTGCTGCAGCGGCCCATGCTTTAAGGCATGTCAGCAGTGGGCAGTGAAAAATGTGAGGTTTATGCAGGAAGTCAGGATCCCAGTGTTGGGCAGAGATTTTTTGAACTGTGATTCGGTTGAGCTGGATCTCCAGGGATCCTGAGCGGCTCTTGGGGCAGTTAGCGCCATGCTCCAGGCTGGCTATTCTCCACCCAGGGGCTTCACAGTGAGGACCTGGAGCAGCCTGGCTTGCTGTCCTTCTCAGACAACGGGTTTTCATTCCACTCAAAGTCCTCCAAAAAGAGGAAACTTTCTCCACAAAGCTCCAAAATTCTACTACTAGCTTAGACAACACTTAATAGCTCAAGGAAGATTTGGGTGAGCAATATAATCTCATAGTCCATGCCACCTGCCTGCACATCCTCGTTGAGATTCAAGGGAGCAGGCATCTTGCAGGAAAGACAAATGACAGTGGGCATTAACAGGCTCTGTGTGCCAAGGCTGAGAGCAAGCGGAAGACTTTTGAGCTCTCCACGCAGAACAGTATCTGGTCTTGTTCGATTTCAAGATTAAAAATCTTCGAACAAATTTATTTATTTTTACTCCTATTTATTCTTGTCGTAACTTCAGCCTTTTGTAGTTTAAAGGCCTACTGCTCTGAAAGGGTTTCTGATTTTTCCCCTCCTAAGATTGCAGTTGTGAATGTGGTGACTGAGAGAGTTCAGGCTTGTGGAGTGAAGGCCTGTGCACTCACTTATTCATGAAGGCTGCCCCAGGCACTGTGCCGTGAGGCAAGGGGGTAACTTTGCAACTATTTGAAGGATGCAAGTGTTGATGAGGAGAGAGCACAAAGCATGATCTAACAAAGATACCTCAGATGAAGATCAATACTGCTTTTTGGCTAAATATCAAGAATCTTTGACCAACAGTGAGTTTGCAGAGTGACCTCCCAGTTATCTGGAGTTTATGCTTCTGTAATAAAAGCACAGTTATCTAACAGTTCTGTGGTTATCACTGTGTGGTATAACAAGGCTGGTTGGAATCACACAGTAATAAAGAAGTTAAAACTTAATGTCCTCACGCACATGAAGCACGGTTGGACAAGTGGCTGTCTGTTCTTAGCAATGAAGGGCCCCGCATGCAAATGCAATGGGGATTGCAGGCCCAAAAAAGTGGTAGCCCACACCTATTCTCTKTTCTGGCATTTGCTATTAAGGGCTTGTTTGTAGTTGTGCTCCATGCAGCTGATCACTCAGTGATCAGTCTTTCTGCAGTCCCATAATACACTTTCTTCTTGAAAGGCTTTCTGTGTGTTTTCTGCCCAAAATAAAATCTGTTTACCTCCTGTAGGTGAACACATTTTCTAGAATTTGTGAACCCCAACAGATTAAAACTACCTTATCAAACCTTCCTTTTTGCAATCTGCCTCACAGCAGTGTTGTCCTGATAAATGTTTCTCTTCTGGGGAAGCACATGTTAAAATTGCTGAGCATGATATAGAGCATTATTCCTCCATTATGTTTTAGAGTTCCCTACTGGGATAGTTTGAAATAATTTGGGATAGTTTGCAAGAAACGCAACAGTGATTATTTAAATGAGATTATACCATGCAGAATCCAGTCCTGTGGACTTGGCCAAGCTCTTCAGGGCAGGCTATGCTGCACCTTCCACTGCTGAGGAAGGAAAAGGTATTAGTGTTTGAGGTTGTTTTTAAGGCCTTGACAGACACTTGTTGCTAATGTAACTTCTGGATGCCAGCAGCTAACAGCAGCACCTTGGGGAGCCGCAGCTGCAGGGGTTTCACGGTGAGGAGAGGCTGCTTGCAGAGGAGGTGCACAGAGAGCACCACCGCACGCAGACACACCAGATTCATACAACATTTGCTTTCTGTTAGTAGAAGCTGCTRCAGGATGCGTGGTTTTTTTATTATTATTTTTAACTTCCATGACACTAGAATTATGCACACAGACTTTTCTTCTGCTTTCGAGCCGCCCCTCACAGACAAAACCGAATGGTTGGCATCAGATAAGACAGAACTAGTGGGCTGGGTTAGCAGTGCTCCTTTCTGCTCGTTATGTCTGGAAGACAAATGACGCCTGACAGGCGGCCGGTGGTGACAGGCGTTCGCGGGCTGACCCCAGGTTGGTCCCACTGCTGGCTCAGCCGGCACGTGCTTGCCAGCCGCCCACGAAGCGCTGCGCTGGGACGGAGACCGCGCACGGAGCGGACGCGGTCCTCGGGCGGGGAACTGCCCGAGCTGGAAGTCCACCTTCGCGCCTGGCTCGCGGCCTTGGGGAGACCCCCACCGCGTCTCGGCGGCTGTGGCCGCTCCGTGCCAGCCGTTGGCCAAGGCTCATCATCGCGAGGGGCCTGAGCTGCCGCGGGAACTGCCTTACGCTGGCACGAACTGCTTTGCGTGCGTCCGGCTTCTGGTAGAGCGGTTGCTGATGTTGGACGCTGTTGCTGCCCGTCCCTGCCCGGCGCGACCGCTGCGGAAAGCCGGTTGGGGGTGACGCCACGAGGAGAGCGTCGGAAGGCAGTTTCTCCTGAGATGCCCCGAGAGGGGAGGGGTTTCGGTGCGCCCAGGGTTCAGCCCCTCCGCATTTTGTTGTGGGTTTCTCCTGCTTTGGCGTGCTGCAGAGGGATTTCCACGGAGGTGGACGCCAGACTCGCACGGCAGCAGCGAGCAGCAGTGGGCAGACGTACGGACTCTCGTGCCACCCACCCGCCTTGAGCTTCACATGACGCTGTTGCGCTGTGCAGAATAACACGCACAACTATGAAATGGAGAGCAGGCGTCTGCGTTTCCTCCCTCCGCGGAGGAGGGAGGTCTGCTCCCGGTGGCTAGCAGGTTGTTCTCGGATGTGTGGTAGCTGTTTTGCTTGCTGTTCTTGCGTGTCTAATATTGGTGCTATTTATGCCTGGAAATGGGCTTTGGTTCCTATTCTCATCGTATCTAGCAGGATTGCCTATAAATTCTGTGCGCTTCCAAGTCTCACCTGATTGACAGGAAAGGAATGAAGTTTCGGGAGATTTTTGCTGTGTTTTTGTAAGAGGGTTGTTACTCAGCGCAGCGTGCCCGGCCTGGCAGAAATTCCTCGTGGGCTTTTGAGGTTCCAACGCTGCTATCGGGCCGCTCATCGCACGAGTTGATGGGCCGCAGCCCTCTCCCCAAAGCCCTGGGGCCTGCGCTGGCGAGCGCTGCGCGGCTCTCCAGCTCGCCACCGCTTCCCCGTCTGCCCCCTCCCACCCTCTCAGAAACCTTCATGCAAAGAGTTTTTGCTCTTCTCAATAAAAAAGGAGCTGCTCGGTTCGGAGAGCTGCTGCAGTCGGCAGCGTGGGGTATGCTGCAGGCCCGGGCAGCCCTCTGCGTCGTGAGCTGGCTCTGACACCTTTGCAGCCCGCTGATTCCTGGGCAGAGATTTTCCATTTGTTTTCTGCAGTTTAGCCTGACMCGTGGCGTCGCTGTGGAAGAGGACTGCAGCTCCGTGCGCCTTCTCCCCGTCCCCTGCTGCTCCCGGCTGCCCGCGGTGCTGCAGCGGGCAGGCGCCCCGGGCTCAGGCGCGTAACCCGGGCGCTGAGCCGTGGGTGCTGCTCGGAGCTGCGCCCCGGCTCCTGGGTTTGCAAGCTCGGCACGTGGGCTTTGCTCGGCCCCTCGGGCAGCTGGGAGCGAACCGCACAGCGCGCTCCGGATCGGAGCACGATTTGCCGTCCCGAGTACTCAGACCTGGCATTCGGTTTGCAGCCACCTCTGGCTCCAGCGGCTCCCGGCTTCCGCTGGGATGGCTGAACACTGCAGTGTCGGATCGAAGCAGCTTTGCACGCTCAAACACCATTTTAGCCAGACTGACATACCTTGCAGAGCTAAATAACCAGTGCAAGGTGTAGTGYGCACTACTTTCAGTATTTGAATTGGCTCGTTCAGACCTAGCGTGGGGATTTCTGTACAGCAGGATGCTGTGCAGCGTTTACGTATCTGGCACATGATATTTCTGTCTCAGAGTCACTATACAACTGTGGGATTGTAACATCAGCACCTCTAAGTGTTTGCTTCCTGAAAAAGATGGTGATAACTGAAGCTGCGTTTTCTTTCCTTGGCCTTCTAAAGTGGGCTTTTCTGTGAAAACCCTCCACCGATGGTCCTGCTGCAGACGAGTCCGTGCGACAACTACGAGTGCCAGAACGGGGCGCAGTGCATCGTGGTGCACCACGAGCCCGTSTGCCGCTGCCTGGCTGGCTTCGCCGGGCAGAAGTGCGAGAAGCTCATCACGGTCAACTTTGTTGGGAAGGATTCCTACGTGGAGCTGCCATCGGCCAAAATTCGCCCTCAGGCGAACATCTCCCTCCAGGTACGCCATGCAGAACGTCGGTTGCTAGCCCAAGGTTCTTCTAGGTAATGCTGTTAATTTTTTTCTTCTGAAGGAGCAGGAGTTGTTGGCCAAGATGCAGACACAGTTAGAGCCAGCCTGTGCGCCAGCTTGCTGCTCTGGAATCATTGTAATGTTAAGGAGCAGTAAAGATCTCACCTCACCCTTTTAGACATGCACCCAACCCCCATAACCTCACCACCCTTCTATTCGCAAGCCTGGCAATGTAACTGCAGATGATAACAGCAAACTTCCCTGTCCTCTTGCTGATTTACAGCATAGTGTGGTCTTTCATGCTGCAGAAATTAGTACTTAACATTTAGGAGACTTAAAAGAAGCTGCTCTAAATGGCCTTTCCAGACATTATTTTGCTTACTTGTTTACYGTGCATGTTCTCAAAATGAAGAGTCTTGGGCTTTTGTTACAGGCCTGTTGTTACACTTAAGTTTGGTTTGGGGTCTAAGGTTCAAAAGGCAATGGAAATTAGATACCATAGTTGCCATGATTCTATTGCGATGTTGTTGTTTTTTGGATCAAAGGTATTTTGGATACTCAGTCCAGTATCATGTTTTASTGACTTGGAAGTTACTTGTGTTTGCAATTTAATAGACATTAAATTGAAGTAACTCAAAGTAAATGAAGGAATAATCTTTAGCTTTATATTTTTTTCTAATAAAGAAATGTGTGGAACACACATGAGACGTAATGCATCTACGTCTGAGGCTGTTGATTGCTAATCTGGATTATTTCCATGCTAGACTCTCCCTTTGCAGGGTGACTCACCCTGCAAAGGGAGTATAACATTTCARAAGTTGTGAGAAGAAATATCATCTCTGTATATTTGTTTTATTATATTTATGTTCTCTATTCAAAGAGACTGTATTCCACAGTTGAAAATCATATTCTGGACTTAATTCTTTAGTTTAATTGTAATTAAAATACCAATATCAAGACATGGAAAGATGGACCAAATTTCCATAAAGGAGTAGATTTTTTTAAAGCTTATTTGGGTAGTTCCTGCAAAAATTTTCTGATGAGCAAACTGCATACTTAGCATTTATCTTTTCTTTAACAACTTGAATATAAGATTTTTATGAAAAATGAAGCCCATTCATATATATTGGACACTTTCAAATCCTTCCAAATTCTCTTTTATTTAATATCATATAAAAGATTCTGAAGCATTGTAACATATGTGCATTCTGAAAGTTTCTGCTACACCATATCTCAACCTCCAAGCTGAAAATCTGGACATTGCTTTCTTAAGGAAAGTCTACAAAACATGCATTACATCAGCCATAGCCTGAAGAATAAAACTGGTTATTACAGCAAGTACATGCAGATGATGTTCTCTCGCCTTGTTTCCCAGGCTGAATATTATTTTTGCATCCAGTAAGCAATTGTCAAGGAATTAAAATTAGAATGCAATACTGATTATTAAAACCAGATAGAAGAAGAAACCATATTAAAAGTGCTAAAGAAAATAAAACCAATCTTTTAAGGGCAAAAGGATGGTATTTAAGTAACATGTCAATGCAAAAAGAAATCTACTGTTTAGTTTTGGCATTTAACTGCCATTCTAAGCAAGTAACTAAACAGCCTCAATAAACATACACTGTGAAAATAATGAAGGCAGATTCGATCCAAAATCCCCATTAAGTCTTTTTTTTTTTTTTTTTTTTCTTTCTGTGCTGTAGAGATAGTGAAGAGGTGCAGACAGGGAAAGTAGTGTTCGAATTTTGGTTCAGTCTTCAGGATTTTCTTCTCTTGATGTGCCTTAAAGCCACAGGGCGAAGGCTGCTGGATTCTGTCATGACTCTCTACGTTTCCCGTTTGACCTCAGCATGACTTGCTAATACCTCGAGTTGAGTGAATAGCTCATACCAGATGTGGGACAAGTCCTTCTTTCCCTCTTTGTGTTCGTAGAAAGTCTGTGAACAGATCAGTGCCTTTGGAAACGTGTTTGCTTGTATCTCTGATAAACTCCTCTTGCTGCCACAGCAGATCTTCCAAAACTCCAGTTCCAACCAGGGTAATAACTGAGAAATGACTCTTATGTGACAAAAATACAGCCACAACCAAGTGACAGAAATCAGGGACCAGGCTCCCCTTTGAAGTGAGGGAGCTCTCCCACTGYGGAGGTCGAACTGTTGGTGCACTGGCCCGCTGTAGGTCACCGAGAGGTTTTTGGAGCTTATGTTTCTTCTTGTCTTTGTTAATCATATATGTGGTTTATTAAATCATATTTAAATTGTATATATGGTTTCTATATTATTTTCTTGTGTGCTTATTGTGTCTATTTTAATCATTCTTAAGCAACCTTGCCTGGCTATTACTGCTTCATAGGTAGCAACAGACAAGGATAATGGCATCTTGCTGTACAAAGGGGACAACGACCCTCTGGCTTTGGAGCTRTACCAAGGACACGTGAGGCTCATCTACGACACGCTCAATTCTCCACCTACCACAGTATACAGGTAAGGCCTAAGCTATATCAAGACATAGTTGATTCTCCCCCCAAAAGATKGAGAGTTAGGAATTTTCAGAAACGTGTGTGAGAGGAACCTTTTGTTTTACTTACTGCATCTCTTTTATCTATGCAATTAGATAAGAAAATCAGAATAAAGTCTTAACTAGGAGCTGTATGGTTAAAAATTTAGGTTTTGGCAAATGTTTTCCTTGAAATAGTCGCAAGAAAACAGTTTCTCTTATGGTGATATTTAGCATTAACTTACTGAACCAGGGCACAGCAGTGACTGTGCAAGTGCAGGAATAGCCTGTGTGAAAGTGGGAGAAGGGATAAATTCCTCTGCAGGGGGGAGGGTTTGTAGAGCTCTCATTTGTATCAGAAGTAATAACACAAGCCATTGCAAAGCCCAAGTTACAGAGGTGAACTGTAGAGCAGTCTGACCCTYGGCAGCTTGACTTTTTGCTATGCCAGCCAACATAGTTTCTATCTATTAGTCACAAGGGGAAAAAAAAAAAAAGTAAAAGTGAAACCCGAAAGGGTTTCCTTAGACTGGAAGAACGTGCTGCTCAGGTCTCTGTTCCATTCACCAGCCCCTCTCCCCAGATCAGCTGCTTTCTGATAATTTTCAAGCCCTAATGCTCCAGCTGRTTCCTTGTGTCCACCTGAGGTTTTGGGCGTTCAGTGCAGCTCCATGGCATTGCATGTGCAGAAAAGTTACCTTTCCCAGGCCTCCTTCTCTTTCAGGGAGAGCGTCCTATTAGAGCAAGGGTAAGGATGGCTCTAAATATCACAACCAGGATGCACTTTGTACTTTTTTTGGAAGATGTTCTCAGGACAMAGTAAAATTTCAGTTCTCTAGAAACTTGGTAGCTTCTGGTTTCTAGTTTGTGGTTTCTTTTAAGGGAACTGTGATATTTGTAAGCAAATGAGAACATTGTTTTTTATTCTTACTGCATAAAAGCAAAGAGGATATACCAATGCAGGGATATCGCCAGGAGGAGCAATGGCTTGTCCACTSTAGGAATGAGGAAAATGGTTTGTTAGTGCTTCTCCCCAGTAGCCTAGGTGTGAAACGTTTCTCTGCGTGTGGCCAGTAATCCTAACTGATTTCATGTTAGAGCAAAGCTGAAGGTGTTAAATGGTTTTATGCCCCTAATTAGAACCCAGGGAAAGGCTCATCATGGGTGGGCAGCACACAAGGTGGCAGATCTGGGTGGATGCTCGCTCTCATCACCGGGGCAGAGCGACGTGGTGACAGGAGCCGTTTCCGCCATCGCAATGCGCTGTGCATCTGCTGCCTTCTGGCAGAGTTGCCAGATCTGGTGAGCGTCAGTGTCCTCATTATTCCTGCGCCCTTCATATTGATCAAGGAGGAGGTCTCCAGGCAGACTGACACCTCATTACCATAAGATTAATGGCCTGTTCACTACATTTTGTACTGTGTCATCTGTTGAGATGGGAAAGTAGCTGCTTAATACGATGCCCTTTCTGAAATGTCACTCTAATCTTTTATTAGTTTAAGGAGTGGAGCAAAATGGGATTAGCATGGAGCTTGATGGGAAAAGATTAGGTTGATTGAGAAAAACTGCAGCTAAAGAATGTCAGCAAGGGCCTCTAAACAGATTAAAAGACTTGTTTTCCTTAAGGGCTGAGGAAGGGGGAGGAAATCTGCTTCTCTCCTTACAATCATAGGATTTAAGGCTAGAAGGCGTGAGTGGATCCAGTTTGACCTCCCTGTATATCCTGTTTGACGTTTAGCTAAGGCACAAGCTGTGTTTGGCTAATGCCTGACTTCCAGCTAAGCGCCCAGTTTTGACAGGAAAACACCCAAGTGATGGAAAATCCCCCATTGCCTTTAGTAGCTTGAACAATGGTCAATCATTTCTATTGTTCAGGCACTGGCCAAAATTTCTAATGTGAGTTTTCCTAATACCTTACAAATGTTTGAGGGGTTTTCTTCAGGGAACTGAAAGTTGTGTTACACCTAGTGCTGGCTCCCATGCTTTTATCTGTGCTTGTATTGCCTCCTAACTCAACATTTTGTTGAAATGAACAGCTGGGTCAATGTGAAGCATTTTATCCAAACCTTAAMCGTTTTAGGGACTCTTTCCTGCAGCTTCTACAATTTTGAATTTTGCCTTAGAAATAAGATTACCAGGAGAACATACAACATTCAAAGCTCAGTCTCACTGTTGGTAAAGCTGTTTGGCTTTTGTATCATCTACTCTTTATTCCCTCATTTAGATGCTTCATTTAGCTCTCATCCTCAGCAAAAGTGGACTGTTTGACTTTGAGTAGCTCTACTGAAAGACTGTTAGAGTCATTATCGCTGGCAATATCCGGAGCTGCGGCCCTCCAAAAAGGTCCGCTCCTTGGAAGGGATGAGCAGTGCTTTGGCTTTTGCTTTTCTTCAGAAGTGTCTGCCAAAAGAGGAGGAGGCCTTAAAATATTGCCTACTGAGAACTGTACCAGGGAATCTATCATTGACCTGATTTGTACACTGTAACTGCGATGTTTTACTGGCCATTTCTGGGACCCCCATGATGGGATGTGGGACRTCACAAGCATCTCTGTGATGAGATTCATTAATCATACTGAAGAACAATAATATTAGCAAACTACTTGGCTAATACACAATTAGGGCTGATGCCTGTCATCAGGCAGGTTTGGAAGGTAGCATCAGATAAAGCACATTTGCAGGCAGTTGTCAGTAGCTGTCAGTTGAGGGTGCTGGGAGGATGAAATGTGCAGTGGGTCACATTGCAGAATTCTTCCCCATCCCGTAGGTTTATTGCCAGGGTTAATATATGTGCAAGACAAATTGTGTGTATACTCTGAACTTTACCTGCTGTAATCTATTCTGCAGATGGCCTCGCTTTGAAAAATTATTCTAGGAGATTATCTGAGGACAGAGATATGGCATAATAGCCAGGAAAGAGCAGTTTATTTTATCTACTCTGTGTGCACTTATTGTCACTGGCTCTGGGAGCAGGCTTGTTCCTGTATCTCATTTGCTTCTTTGTGCAGATTTGTTTAAGTAGAGCTACAGTACAAAGTGGTAGTCTGGAAAACCCCCAAATTAACCTGCTATAGGTTCAGATTTGCTTGACATGTATCCATTCCTGTAGTATGTCTTGGATAGARAGGTTAAAGTTGAAGTTGGAGTTGTCTTGTGTTCTAGTCAGATAAAAGTTAGCAAACATCCAATGGAAGCAATTGCGTAAAACGTATTGTGATTTTTCAGCAAATAAGTGGGAAATACAAGTTAATGCATGATTAGTGGTAGATTGAAATCCTCCTTTTAACAGAAACCTTACTGATCTATCACGAGAACTCTTCACTTGTAAGGTGTGCAATAAAGGCTTTCTGAACTGCATAGCACACATCTTACAGAAGACCTATTTTGTAAAGTAGCATTCCTGTATGATGTTTCTTTTATTCTGTTTAGCTACTCTGTAGATAAAAGAGAACAGAATTCTGTTTCTGAGTGCTTCGTTGACCTCTTGATTTCTGCACTGGTGAGAGTTACTCTTCCATACCATGACGGTACTTAACACTGAGCTGACAATGAGTTGTTGGAATAAAGTAAATCAGATAGATATCTTACCTTAATTTGAGACACCACCTGATGATGAAAGCACTGCTTTTATTTGCCAGAATGCTCCAATTGTTAAAAYGCTGAATTATCAAAAAAGTATTTCAACTTCATAGTTTGAGCTGTCAGTCATTGAAACTGATACCTCTTTAACTGTCTTCTATAGGCAGAGCTTCTTATTTTCCAGTATCTCTTTCTACATCTTGTTCTTGAACAAGAGATAAGCCCTTACTTGTAATTTCTTTCTTAGGATAGGTTTTATGCTACTSTACAGTGATACTGATTTGAATGTTAAATCAATCCTTCATTAACAGAAATGGAAGAGAGAAATCTGACGTTCAGACTAATGATGTAATTCCCTCCTGAGTACTCAGATTACCATGTTGCATACAAACTGTCATATCTCATAAAGAGCACGATGCAGCTGTTACTGGTGTAAAATCATGTTTTCATGCATGCTTCCAGACAGCAGTGAAAAAGGATGCAGTTAGGAAAATACAAGAACTCATTGCATTTGTCTTTCTGTAGAGGCTATGCCAAAACTGTATTGGAGTTTCTATGAAAGTATTCTTCTATAATCCGTTTTCAAAAATGCTCCATCATTAAAAATATTTCTTACAGATTGTATCATGCAATTCGAATTATCTGGCTCATTTTTACAGAGACTAGATGGATGGCCTTGTGGTCAAAGCACCAGGCCTCAAGTCAAGGGAGTTTAAATTCTTACTGTTTCTGCATTGTATTTGATGACTGTGGGATGACATATTAAATGTGTGTCTCTGTGCACATGAAGGTGTTTGAGGAAGGTGCTAGAGGTCTCCAGGAGGCGATGTAGTCCTCCCTTCTCCTCTGGGTGGTGGGGCGGCGGTGGTTCTAGCCACCGTGGCCACCATTGCGCAGTTGTCTCACAGCAGATGCCTGAGTAGGCAACTCTGAAGAGYTGAACTGAATAATATTCAAGGAGTTTGGCCCATCCATTCAGATTTCTAAGACTTCTCCTCMGCCCATCTAGTGCTGAGGTGTAAGAGTTACTTTGGCGATGGGAAAACTTCTGCCTCTACTGAAGATCAGGGAGATGGGATATTTTTGTAATCGCCTCCCCGTAGTTGCAAATGCTTACCTGTGAAGGAGCCTAGGAGCTTGCATCATTAATATACTGCATTTTATGGAGGAATGTGCCAGAGGAGGGAAAGCATTAGTTATTCTTAGAAACAGTATCAGGGCTCATCAAACCCAGTATTTGCCAGAAGTGTCTCTGCAGAGCTCACTGCGTGACTAGTCCTTTCCTTCATGATACCTCCATAGCCTGCAGCTGGTGCTGTCCCTAGWGGGATTTGTGTTTGATACTCCTGGATGCTCTCTAAATAGACTGTTTTTCAGAGATTTCTATGAGGCATCAGTGAGCCCTTAACAATTCTGCATATTTGCAATTCATTTTTTTCTCTCTATCACGCTCCCTTATTTTTTCAGGTACTCCTTAGGGAATTTGCATCAAATATAATGAAAGCAACTGGCATTAATCTCTGACCTGCACAGTAAATGTTGTAAAATTTGAATGTACTTATACATCTTGCATGAGCCAATGCAAAGCACAGATGAATTATTTCTTGCTTTCATAAAGGGCTCTGGTGTATTTGAATGACACAAAAAAGACAAGTGTTTGAGTTCCTATCGAACTACAAACATAGTATTTCCCTAGTTTTCCCTGGATTTCTTTTTCGTGTAGTAGAACAGTGAAAATGTTAGACTAAAAATCTTAGAACATCATTTAATTTCTATCATTATGTTAAGAATCAAATATTTGCTTTCATAAAATTCAGAAACATTCTTCTGATGAGCTGCACCTTGGAGAAGGGTAAAGTTTTGTCCTTCAGGCTGCCTGAGGCCCTAGCAGGCAAAATATTTCTAAGCTGAATAAAATTTTATTTGTAAATCTCTTCAGTATGGATCCAGAATTGCTGTGCTCCTGACCCACAGCCTTATTTCTAACCTCATTTGTTATACAACTGTTGACCTTATACCTATGTGTTGGATGTTTTATCAGAAATATTCAAGCTTTTCACAGAGCCTCTCAGGATTAGCATGTCTATTTAGCAGGTATGGGAACTGAGGAGTAGCTGACCCAACGGCACTTGACCTGTGATAGTGATAGAAATAGATATGAAGTTCTCTGAGGTTCAGGCCATGTTTAGTAGGGCCCAAACCTTCTGGATATCATCTCAAAGTTACACCCAGAAGTCTCCTGTCAACAGGTGCCAGGCTGCAGACCAAACACTCGTAGTGCAAATGCTGCCAGGGTACATGGGCTGCTAGTTCGCCAAAAGAGATGTGGATGAGGCAAGCTTATTTGTGGCTTCCCCTCAGCCCTCARGAAGGAACTTTGGAGAAAATAAGCCACAGTTTATGAAGGCAATAAACACAGTAGATGCTCCTCTTCCACATAGGCTTTCATGCCTTTTTAACTAATTATTTGAATTAACTCATGTTACAACCACTTGACGTCAGAAAAGGGATGTTATTTGTATCGTTTCAGTTAGGAATGTGACCATCTCTGCCGCTGCTGACACCTTTTTCATGGTTTTTTAAAAAACATCTGAATATAGCTGTGAGCAGAATAATAGTAAAAATGTAAGGAAATCAGCAAGATAACAGTATTAATCCAAAGATGAAATGTGAGGTGAGAAGATAGCCATAGTTCATAAATAAGCAAAAAGTGGAAGGGAAAAAAAGGAATCAACATGTTGAAACAGTCTGAGCTCAGTCTCTAGCTCGAGCCTACACGTACAGCGTACTGTCCCACGCAGTGCCTTGCCCTCGGGACCCTAATGGGCGCTTGTGGGGCGCAGGCCTAAGAGGGAAAGCAAATCCTTCACAGCCGTGGTACTTTTTTTTTAGCTGTAGGAGAGGGATAGCCATTTTAAAGTATTTTTGAGAGCATAACAAGGGAAGATTTTGCTCTTGAAAGCATGCTGTGTTCTAGGACGAGCCCTGCATCTTGGAGGTTCTTGTTAGTTTTCAGGGTTAGTAGTCCTGAGCTTTTGTAGAATTGAATGCAGAAGCCAAAAGTTGTTCTCTACAGTGATATTTGACTGTAACTAGAAGCAGTATTATAGCACTATCATCAAAAGAAAATTGCTGCTGAAAATGCAGGCYCTCCCCATTATAAAGAAAGCATTTCCTGTTTGTAAAAGTAGGCAACTGGGTTGAGTTTTAGCCAGTTCAGTTTGAGCCTTAACACTGCCTAGCCAAACCAAAAGTAGTTGTGAAATGAGAACCATTTCTTCTGCTCCAGCAGATAACTTGATTTAGTCRTTGGTCTCTCCGTAACTCCACCTCGCTCTCTCCTGTAGTGAGCGCATCACTGGGACTGTGGCAGTGGTCCTGGCAGCTCCAGGGCTTTGTAAATGATGCCTGGTGTTAGTCCAGCTTCCGAGGAGCTGGTTTTGTTTCTGCATGTTGGAAACATGGCCGTGTGCTGAGCTCTGTGTGCAGTGGGTAACCAGGAGAGAAGTCTGCATAAGTATTTTTAAGGGTATTTTCTTAGTATACCGTAGGTCACCAGTCCAGTAGTGCATTGCTGAAGCTGGCCAATACTGATTGCTTCAGAGGAGAGCTGAAGAATCCCTGTAATAGATGGTGATAGAATAAACCTAATCATAGCCGAACTAACTTTATAAACTTCCTATCCACTAAAGTCTGACTTCTGTCTTGAATCATGAGGTTTTTCTCTTACCAAAAAAAAAAAAAAAAAAGTAGCAAGCCAATGTAACATGGTTATTTCTTCAGCCTATAAATTTCTTGTAAACATGATGACTAACACAAAATATAGATGTGTACCATGTGCAATAGATGTATATAGCATTTATGCAAAACCCCAAGTTCTGGATTCAATAGATAACAGTTTCTATTAGAACAAGCGCATGCAGAATTGGCGTCCAGGATTATCACAGAGGTGCAGCTGATTCTGTGCACAATWATTTCAGTGCTCCTTCCCAATATAAAAATGAGGCCCACTGTTCTGCATCTGCCAGGACGCCTCAAGGCCTCTGGAAAAGGTGGGTGAGATAACTGCTCTCCTGGTGGTTTCCACATAGTAACAGATTTTGTTTATTTTTATCTAAACTTTACTTGTTTTTATATAAAGTCATGCAACTGTAGGTATGTTGTCACAGGTGAGGTGGAAACAATTTAATCTGTTGACCATGTATTAGGTTTCTATATAGACACAGTTTTCTTTCTTAGGGTTTAGCCTCCAATTTCAACTGCAAAACTTTATTCTCTGTCTGTCATTCAGTTTGGAAGCACTTTTAATTATGTTCTGTAATGGCCCTGGTCACTGCGACTAAATGGTTGATATGTTGGTATTTTCACAAGAGGAGAAGAAGATAGATTGTGTGGAGTATTCCCTCCGGTAAAATGGCCCTGCGCAGACACCTGATAACCTTCCTCCTCAGAAACAAGCTGACAATTGGTATCAGCGGAATGGCGTAGTTGTTCTCAATAGTGTTTAATCCTAGCACCGAGCAGTAAACCCAAGCACCGTGTTTTGTCCTGAGCCGTGGCGGAGCAGGTCGGGCTGTCCTGCAGCGCGTCCAGGCGGGTGCCCCGCAGCAGTGGCTACACGCAGGGAAGCCTCTCCTCCTTGGATGTGGCATTTCAGTGCTGGGACTGGCTGCTGCTACGTCAGGGTTTGCCCTTCTCTGCAGACTGATGTTTGCAGTCTCAACTTTTTCAGGATAACTGATTTAATGAGTCCTAATGGCATTGCAGAATCTATATGTGATCATTTTTGCATTCTGTATTTATTTTTTTTATATATTTTATATGATACATGTTACAGTAAAGATATCCAGAGGCAATTGCTTGTTGTGCTGAAACACGCTGACTGCTGGGATGTACCAGCTTGTTCTCGGGCAGCGTCGTGATCTGCCTTTCAGGAGAGCCCCTGCCTTGAAAAGCTCATTCAAGCTATGTTTATTGTCATTGCACTTGCTCTTAACAAATTTTCAGTTAGCAGAACGAAGTATGCAGCTCTGCAGAGACATCTTGATAGTACAAGAGGCTGCTACAGACTTTGTGTGGTTGGAAGGGGGTGTCAGACCTTCTGCCCATGCCAGTGAAGCTATGAGAATTTACTGCAAGCAGGGACAGTTTACCCTCACCGCGTATCTGACCCTTTTATGAATAATCTGGGGAAAAGGGGTCAGGACTGTGTGAATTGCATGTTGCGGTGGTATGAAAAAGGTCCTTGTTTTTCCCTTAGAAGGTCTGTAATACAATAGTTTTCACTGTTGGCAGGGGTGCTGCAGGAATTGAATTATGAGTGGAAATTAGATATGCATAGCCTGGCCAAACGATCATTAAGGGAGATACGGTAATCAGCTGCCAGTGTTTAGGGGTTGTAAACACCAAGAAGAGAAAGATGGGTGGTCTACTGAGTTGTAAGTACAAGAAAAGGAATAAAATCAAGCAAATGAAAATGGAGGTATTGAAAGAACCAAAATCTTAAATCAGGTCTCCCAGGCTGAGAGCACGCAGTGCAGGAGTCATGTAAAACAGGACTGAGCATAACAGAAGGGAGTAAGTTGTGAGCTGAAAGTGAACTTGAGTGTTTAATATATCTTTTTCACCTCTTGCTTCCTTAGTTTTGTGTTTCGTTAACATTTTTTTGTGCTTTTTCTCAACATATGTTTTTTATTTGGTTTCTGAAGATGATAGTGCTTGAAGTGATGGGTTATTGTAGAAACAGCACAAACACAACTCCAACTATGATTTTACCTTTGTTGCCATGGAGAAGTTTCAGTCTATTTTAGACTGGGGACTGATTATGACTGTAACTAAGGATGGGAGGCAACTGTAGCTTGCAGAGATGAAAAACCATCAGCACCACTGATACCTGAAGTCAGCCCAGTGCAGAATGACTTTCACCACTCCTAAATCACTAGCGCCTTAATGCGTTTCCCCACAGCTGTAACAGTGCGTTTCTTGATTTGGGTACCTCTTCTCCCATGCTTGCCCTTCTCACGTGTCATAAGCTGATTAGCTTTTGGACAGGATTTCTGGTTATTCCCTTCCACTCTGAGTGTTTTCAAACACTGCTTAACTTCAGTGTACTCCGTGGCCTTCACTCCTCAGTTGCTTCCCATCTTCGTGTTTGCTTTGTTCTGCGCTTCAAATGAGGCATGTCCCCATTAAGACAGAGGTCAGGAAAATCTGGAGATCATAGTTAATGAATTGATGTCCTCGTTTGCATAATTGATGGTTATATATTTCCTCAGTGACATGGTGTGCTGTGATACTTAAAGCTATTTTTGTTTTTGACATCTCTGCCCTGCTGTTCCCTGCTGTCTCCASTAAAGGTACGTTACACATCAGCGAAAACCCACCACCCCGAAGTCCCAGTTTTACAAGTTCAAATTGAATGATTTAATCCTTTAACACATTTCTGTTCAGTGGCATATTTGCAGTGGCTCAACTCTAAATCTCTGGTGGGTATTAGAGCAAGGGGAGGCAGATGATAACAGCAGTGTGTGTTTGGGGCTGAAGTGGAAGGGAAAGAAAATATCTATTCGCACATAGAAAGTAGACCAAAACGAGCAAGGCAATCATTTCTTTCATGTATTTGCTGTGTTTTTAATGTTTAAATGCATCCCTTCCCTTCATCCCTTTGTGCTGTGGAGTCTGAGCCCTTGGCAGAGACAGTGCCCGTTGCGTGAGTGTGTGGAGGGCCCCATACGAGGAGTCCTTCTGCCCRTCTCTCTGGAATTGCTCTGTTGGATGAGGCCACCTCCCTGCAGTAGGACATTTTAATGGCTCTTTCACAGACCCTTCTCCGCTGGGCTCTGCTCCTGGCGAGAGCCGCTCCTAGCTTCCCGCAGCAGCATGGAGGGCACGTAAGGCACTGGGCCCATGGGTGTTCTCACGTGGTTCAGAGGTTGTGCTCTCCCCACATACACACTTAGCTGTGTTGCTCAGGCGGGTTGTTTTGTCTCTGGATTGTTTGCAGGAATAAACTGCWGAAACTAAGAGCAATGTCCACATGGCTGAGATTTTACCCAGGTCCTTGCAACTCTTTTCTCCTGTGGGCTTTTTCTCAGTGATTCTCACAGTATTTAGACCATCTGAATCCATTTTCAGGAGTGCTTGGCTTCCTCTGCTCACTAGGCACAGGAACCTGTAACACGTTTATCTAGACCTGAAGACATACCTAGAATTCTGTGCAGTAAAAGTCTCCAGTGCATAGAGAATTAAAGTAGGTGATTAGGTGCCTAAGAGAAAAAGAGGAAATCAGGGAATCCTCCATGAAAATAATAGACTATCCAGATCTGGAGGAGATATCATAACCTACAGCCTGAGCCTGTAACTGCTAAAGTTATAATTTCAATGACCTTACAAGTTAAGCTGTCTGGATCATTGAGCAGTTGAAGGCGATACCTTCCAGTAATTTCTCATGTGAGGTTCAGTGATGATGATTAATAGCTGCTACTATTTTCTTTGTGTTATTTCTGTATGTAGGCTTTGGTGCAATGTGAAGGGATGCTGCATTGCCTGAAGATTACAGTAAAATGAAACTCATTCCTGACTGTACTGCTCCTGCTTCAGGGGTATTTTTGGCAAGAGTAACAATCTGATCTTGTTTTAATATTTTTCTGAGTATTTTTGCCAGATTTGATCAGATGCTACAGCCAGCTCATAGCTGTATAGTATAGTATAGTAATGAAAGGTTAGGATAACCTTGATGAAAGGAAAATAATGAGTTGTGCAAGATATGTAACCAGGGCTACGAGAAGATGAGGGCAATGGAGGAAAGAGAGGTCAGTGATGCTGCTGGTCATGGAGCGGCATGTTCCCTAAATGAGAGCCTCCCGGAGCCGCTCCGTCCTGCAGTGCAGAGCAGGAGCTCTCCTGCCTTGGGACCTGCAGGGGCTTGCTCAGATGTGATCTTCTCCCTGCGCCCCGGTACAGCCGATCCTCCTGCGGAACGGCGGGATTTGGCTGTCCGTTACTTTCTGTTGCTCAGGGTATCCAGAAGTGCTACTCTCGATGGTAGTTGAAATGGTTACTCGTGTCCAGTTTGTAACAAGCCTTAGGTGAAGGTCCTATAGAAACTGTGAGAATAGTGAACAAGCAAACTGCATTATTAAATTAAATTCCTGGAAATCCTTGCTTGCACTTCAAATGTTTACACTTAAACGTGTTCCTTCCTTTATTTAACAAGAATATATCAGAAAGTGTATAATATCTAGTGATAGTGGCCTGCAATAGTGCAATTGTAAGCTGGCTTAGAATTCAGAACTCTTTGATAATTTGGAAAATCTCAAAAAACAGGACTTGTTTTTGTCAGTGCCCCTGAAAAAAGAAGTTGGTGCAAATCCAGCAGCCATTTGGCTTCTTTCTTCAGTTCCTTTCCCCGCTCCCTTGCCTTGCTCAAACATATTATTTTGATTTAATCATAAAGCATGAAAACCTTTGCAGAAAGGAAGGAGTTGTGTAAAATCAAGTCAGCTGTCAGGTGTGTGACGTTACAAGATCTGCTTTTGTAAATAAATTCTAAGCAGCAAGCCAAAATAAACCTGCAGCATCAGCTTGTAAACGTTCTTCTGCCTCTCTCTTGAGTGAGTAACAGACTGCAGTATTCATTTGTGAATGAAGCTGTAAAAAGCCCAGGTTTGGGGAGCAAAGGGGAGGAATGCGAAAGCCTTACTGATTTTCCAAAGCGCTGTGGCCCTTTCTGCGATACTCCGTCTCCCTCTCGTGGCCAGACACCGATTTGGTCGGCTACTGCAGCGGCAGTTTTAGATTCTGGGCCTCGGGGCTTTGCAGAGCCGTAAAATGTTTACACCTTGCTGTTCCTGTCTTAATCCTACAGCTCATGTTTGCCACATCATTGCCAGTGTCAATACAGCAGGCTTAAAAGCTCCCGCACCCATGYCCCCGGCACTGCGCAGGGTAGCGCTGTTGGATGAGATTGCTGATGAAACACAATAAATCCCTGACCCCGAGGCAGGTATTTACATACCACAGGCTGTGGCAGGAGGATGAGCTGTGTAAGACCACCTGATCCCCAATAAGAATTCAATTAAGATTTTAATAAAACCCTTGCACAGAGCTGGGTCAGGAAGAGGCCCCTTGAAAAAAAGCCGAGCACAGCAAGTTTGTGCTCCGAGCTGCGTGGTGATGCACTGTTCAGCGTCTGTGGCTTTCTTTCCTTCATCTCTGGCCAAGCCACTGTCTCCAACTGTCTCAGACGATTGCTCAGTCTCCTAAGGGCCAGGCTACATAAGAGGCTCCGAAGAGAGTTTGTGTAGCATTTCCCTCACTGCTGGCTTCTCCCCCAGTGTTGTCTCAGTCTCTTTCAAAATCCAGAGACTTCTTAAAGACTTCTGTCAGCAACAACAATAAATGCTTTAATACAAGTATTTACTGGCTAGGGATTTTCTGCCATCCTGGCCATCCACATTCAGCTCTTCCATCATATGTTAGTGTCTTCTCAAAAATGAGTGCTTTGCCTGTTTTGCGTTTATCTGCTTTACAGAACTGCAGTGTTGGATGATGGCTGAGGCTACCTTCTGTTTCTCAATCTATAGGTATACAATATTTTACTTCTCTTATGGGTTAAAAAGTGTACGAGTCAGAACTGAATAATATTCACCGGACGGTACCTATAGATCAGAACACCTCACTCCTTTTCCAACGAACACTAGCTCTGGGTATGCCAGAAATTGTGAGCACTGCGTGGGGTGGCTGGTTGCATTGCCAGGACACACAGACTTTTGTTTGCCTATTAGTCAAGGCTCTTCTACATAATCTGGGGAAAGCACATGCTGTGGGGGAGTAGGTGATTAATGCCTGTGAAATCCTGGCACAAGGRAGAGCTAGCACTGCCAAATGTGATAATGTTGTCCTCTGAGAAATGGTCATAGCTTGGCCTCCTTCAGATAAGGATGTAGTTTTGTGCGTTGGCTTCAGATATTGATCCCACCAGTKGTAAGGGTTCCTGGTCTTACAGCTACTCCTCCCAGCTCCTCAATGCACAGCTGTCAGAGCCGATGGTTTTTGGCTGTTCTTCCTTTCACTGGCACTTCTGCATGGACTAACAAAAACAAATAGGCATTTCCATTTATCTAGCACCTTTCAGCTGAAAATCTGAGTACTTGATACATATGAATTAAGCATTACAACACTACAGTTAGATAGGCAGGGAGTACATAATCATCATCCAGTCTGCCCATTGCTGTAACACAGCTGTTTCCCATAATGTGGCAGATACTTAGCAAAATTCAAGAATACTGAAACAGAAAGTTTGGACCAGCTGTTTGCAACCTAGAGTTGTGAATCTTAAAATTTCTGACAGAGGTTTGGGCCCTCCTACAGAAAACTGAAGTACAACAATGATAGGTTTGCTTTTCTGAGGGGTACACACTAGACCGTCTTTGGGAGTAAGATGAGCGTAAGTTCTTAGCCACTTATTCCTGCCCTTGTTCTGTAATTCACTGCCCTTTCAGTGGCACTGGTACAACTGTATTTTGAGCCTCACTGTCTGCTGGATCAACTGGTTCTGAAGTTTTTGTACAGTGTCCAGCCTTTTTT
>NW_028185595.1:1590432-1606410 GCF_003343005.1 Rhea americana
TTTGTCTAACACTTCAAGCAGGACCATCAGCTCTGGGCTTTTGAGACCAGCCTTCTCAGGACTCTCTCGCCATCCTAAGAATGGGCAGCAAAAAAATGATGTCCTGGCAGGTAAAGGGCAAGCAGTTCAGTCCACAAAACTTCTGGGAAATTGTTCTTTGGCAGGACTGATTTACCTTATTTTTATGTAAACCCACTCAGTAAAGGTGCTCACATACTGCTGTCATCTTCAAATCTGTTAAGAACTTTGTAAGCTTTTAGCAGCATATGTGTTTGTGATTCATCCCAAAAACCTGTGGGGATAGCAGCACTGCAGTGGGACATTAGCCCAGTTCTTCAGATTGCCATATACCAAAACAGCAGTGCTCTATTCTTAACTATACTGGTCCTCAAAAGTCGCTGTAGCGATGATTTGCTGTCTGATATTGCTCATGTTTAACTGGTTATGTCAAGTCCACTGTAAATAAACTGCATAAAGTTATGCTGGGAACAACTAAATTCCAGTTCTTCCCTCCTTGTTTAACTTGTTTCTAAAGTTGAGGACCTATTTCAATGGCACAACTCCCTTATATATCAGTGAGGCAAGACTGGACGTTAAGGGAGGGTGGCATGTCATCTACACTGAGAGGCAGATACATCTATAAGGAGTTTCGTGTTTAGAGATGAGCCACTTCTAAAGCATGCACTGGCAGTAAAGAAAATCTGGGCAAGTAACTCAGACGTAGACATCTACGTTGCAGATTTCCAGAATACCCGAGTTGAGTCTGACCTGTGATCTCCTAACTTATAGAGAAATGATGCTGAGCATATGAACCACGTGAACGAGCAAAAACTCATTCATAAAACTAACACTACATTTTACTGTATCTCACTGTTATTTACCACTTCTGTAGCAATGCCCAATCCAGATTTTCAGCTAAGCAATGTCTCACAATGTCTAAATCCCCAAATTGGTGGGTTTTGTCTGTGTCCTTAYGTAACAGAACCACCACACAGCTCGCAAGCCTGCTGGGAAGAATTTGGAAAAGGGTGCATGCAAGCCAAACTTACAGTGTGTTGGCAACACCGTTCATGTGGGCAGTTTACATAGCCCACAGTTTAATTTCTGCTGTAACCACAACTGCTTAGAGGCTCATTATGCATTAGTGTTGGCATGTGTATGGAACAGAGGCTGTAATGTTTCATTACATTTGCAGCAATGGAAAAGTCCCATCACTTCTATAACTACAAGTTTAATTTGAAAGTTTGTTTACTCAAGAGCAGGTAATCCTGTGTATATCCCTTGTCCCTCTCTTTGGTCTCTTTCTGCTTTAGGTACTATGAAACTATCATGTTGTTTTAGAGCATTTCAACATGTGGCATAAAGGCTTGAGAGCTGAAGCTGCCCTGAAAATAAAATATGATGGATTGGTACAAACTGAATTTGTACCTTCGTGAATTGAAACTGTACCTCCTAACTTCTGGGTGATTGAACTGAAAGTGYAGACTGTACACATACATGTGCAGAGTGGCAAACAGCTGCTGAGCTACTTGAGTGACTGCAGCCCTAATGCATTTGAAAATCACCACTCAAAACACCTGACCAGTAAATACACGGTGCCTTTAATATATTGTCTGCTRAGATGATTAGTGGGCCCATAAAAATGATTTTTGTGTTATTTTCAAGGCACAGTCTACCCCTAAATGTTTCTCAAAGAAGAGTAGCAATTTGTTGGTTATCCTTGCATTCAGGTGGGACTGTATTGTATCGAACAAAGTATCCCCRTCATTTTCAAGTCAACGAGTCCTGAATTCTTCTTTTGGCTTTACATAGCTCAGCCAGTCTGCCCGTCTGCAGCCTTAGCATGTAGTCACAAGATACTGACTCTAAGGAAGAGCTGGTTTCAGAAGCGCCTGCTTGCTCTTGCCCCACACTGCAGTTCTGACCTGCCTCTGTGAAATGGTTAAACTAAATATCCAAAAAGAAATCCTGGCACTGATCTGGCTTGCAACATGGGCACCAGTGTGACAGAAGAAGAGCAAGCTGCAGCTGAGGACAGAGAACGGGAGATCTTTCTGAAGTAATTTTGCCACCAAAGCCAACATATCATGTAAACTACACTCACACTTTTCTGTCTGGAAAGCACAAGCAGAGTAGTTACTATGCTGACTGCATGGAACAGTTGGGATGGCTTACTGGTATTTTACAAAGCAACTTGAACATGTGAGAAAGCACAAGTTTCTAATCAAATTCATAAAGGACACAACCCTCTCAAATGCACTGATTTGCTGTCCTCTCAGATGTTGTGTATATATAGGTAATGCCTGCATAGGAGTCAGCAATGTTTGAATTTGTACTTTGGAGACTCTCTCTAGGAGAAACATTGAGAAAACAGTATTCATACAGGAATGTGAGGTGTTCCTCACACAAAGTATTATAGTAGGAGGTAGGATGTCACAGAAGCAGGCAGATCATGGTTAATGTCATCTTCTAATTCTCTCTTTCTTACCTTTTATTTTTAGTGTGGAAACAGTGAATGATGGGCAGTTTCATAGCGTGGAGCTGGTGATGCTGAATCAAACTCTGAACCTGGTGGTGGACAAGGGGACTCCCAAAAGTCTAGGAAAACTCCAGAAACAATCTTCTGTCAGCCTCAACACACCCCTCTACATTGGAGGTACGGCCAGTTGCTCTTGACTTTGATTGAGATTTTAACTAGTCCTTGCAAAAGCAAATCATCTTCCATCCTGTGGAAAGGATTCTGAGTAGGTGGGGAAATGAAAAGGCCTTTGACAGAAGCTTTCTGTGTCAGTTCAAGATGTTGCCGATGAAGTGGTWGGCCTTTCCTCTCCACCAGAGGTGGCTTCCCTGAGCAGAGAACTTGCCCCACTGTTCTGCTTTGTACTTCCTATTCCCCTAGCATCTCCTCCACACTGCAAAGTCAGGACTGAATTTCTAGGAAAGAAGTGGGCAAGTGGGGTGGGGAGCAGATGCCCAGAATAACAAGTATTCCCCTGATTAGGTGCCTGGATATGAGAGAGAAAGGCTGAAGTCTGTGGTCTGCGTGATGGATTTGTTTTTCCCAGAATGCTCTGATCCTCCAGTTCCGTTCTGGACTGAGTGTTGAAATCTCTCCTTTCTGTGACATAGAGTTCTTGTTTTTCTACCCAGACTATTCTAAATACAAAAGTCAGCAGATCTATAATAGTCTTGGAAAGTCCTTGGGCTTTTTCTGGCCCYAGACTATTGAAGCCAATTGAACAAACTCTTATCAACATCACTTGGTGCTGGCCAAGCTTTTTGTAAAAAAATTCCTTCTAATAACTCTTTACCAAAAGAACCCTTATTGCCCTTGTAAACCAGAAAACTGGCTAATCTTTCCTTAGACAGAGTTGAACTTTTATAATTGGCTCCTCTTAGGAATGTCCCAGATTATTAAAAAGCATTATGTATCGAAAATAATTTGGCGTTGAGGGTATGACAACTTCTCCCTCTAGTTCAGAATAAAAGATACCAACACATGGCAACTTATATACATGGAACTTGGGAAGTAATCCAGTGGGAAACGTTTTGTTAATAGATGAGCATTGTGGATCAATACTAATTCTGAAAAGACACCTACAGAAATGCCTTCACAGGACAAATCTGGGAGCYGAGATGAAGAACTGTATTGGAAACCAATAGCTGTGGGCTCAATGGAAACCTTTTATTGCCCACTACAGTTTTGTTTAATTATTTCTAAACCTGGTGCATGTGCCACATCTCTACGTCTAGCATTCCCTCAGATGCCAGCTGCCCTTCCCCTTCAGACTGCTTAATTAATGTAATTAATTACCCAGAGCAGTGTAATTAATTATCCCCAGAGCAATATTTCCTAAGCTTCACTAATCTTTATTCACCTTGTCTAAGACTCACTTGAGGCTTCCTGTGTCCACAATCTTGTCCATCTCTCCATCTACATCACTTGGTCTAAAACCCTCCTCCTAAAGCATAGTCAAGCAAATTTTGGTTTTAAGACTGTCTTTAAAAATGGAGTCGCTAATGGAAAGCAGAATTCAGAGGCCTTACACAGCTGAAAACGGAAGCACTYGATTGTGCTAATGCAGCTATACAGCTCCAGCAGGTAACACGGCTCCCAAACGAATCTGTTGGCCATCTGAGCTTGTGGAGTCTTCCAAAGCGCTTGAGCCAGACAGAGCGTGCAAGCCCCAGGCACTCAGCCTGCCTGCAGAGGTGCTGGTCGCTGCCTCGAGATCCCCCTGCGCTAGTTTTGATGTGATTAGTCTTGCCATTCCCTGCTTTAACTAAGTGATTGAGTAATGCTAGCTGGGATCTTGCTGTATACCAGAGGTGGTAGCTACTTGCTGGCAAGTAAAGATGCTCTTAAACCTTTCAGAAGGATAATTACTATTAAGCTATAGACAGAAGGGGTCTTACCTAAGGACAAGAACACATGGCTGTTAGGCAGGAAACCTGGGCTTTTTTGTTTTGTTTTTCGTTTTGTTTCTGATTTTGTTTTCTTTTTCTGTCGTATACTTCTTATATAAGCTTGGGGAGTGATTTTATTTTTCTACCTTTCCATTTCCAGAATGAGGACAATAACACTGACCTACCTTACAAAGGTCCTATGAAAATTAATTCTTAACAAGATGAGGGCTGTGGCAAAGAAATATTAGCAATTATAACTTACATGCTATCACTGTACCTGTGAGTAAGCCTTCCCTTTCTGTTTCTATCTCAAGGGATCCCAACATCTACCGGACTATCTTCACTGCGTCAGGGTGCAGATAAGACACCAAATGGTTTTCATGGTTGTATTCATGATGTCCGCATCAATAATGAGCTGCAGGACTTCAAGGATTTACCACAGCAGTCACTAGGAGTCTTTCCTGGTTGCAAATCCTGTAACATCTGCAAGCATGGCATTTGCCGGTCCCTAGAGAAAACAAGTGTGATTTGTGAATGTCACCCAGGCTGGACAGGCCCTCTGTGTGACCAGGAGATTGGAGACCCATGTCTTAACCACAAGTAAGCTCAAATGAGTGGTGATGGGAGGGGAGAAGCTTTACAGCTAATGCGTATTTCACTTTTTGTCTTCTAAAATGACATCTGACAATTTTTGGAGGTGCTGTGGAGGTTCCCACATAAAACTGTAGACACTTGTGAGTCAGGATCTTTGGCAGCTCAATTTCCACTTCTTGTTCTGATGCTGCTTGATAGATCTCCCTCTCCAAATGAGCTCTTTGTCCTGGAGGAGTTAAGGTATTAATACTAGAGGTCATACTTTCACCTGCTTTGATGCTAAAATGAACAAACTCCTGTTAAAGGGAATGCATTATCCATGAGGCAGTGAGTGCCTGCACTTACCTAGAACAGTGCTAGCTATGAGAGTAAGCCATTTTAGTGATGTGTTCATAGCTAAAAAAGGTCCCCATTAAAGCAGTACTGGGCACAATATTCACACTAATGCCCCAAAGACCATCATTTACTCCAGTGTGAACAATTTTTAAAAATTTCCCAACTAGCTAACTTAAATATTACACTCCATAATACCCCTTTAGAATATAAGTCTAAGGGACAGCATGGAGTTGCATGCAAAGAGAAGATGAGTGAAAACTGTTCACAGTTCAGTCATTCACAGTTGAAAGACTGAATAACCACATCTCTATCAGAAACATTGGATGAAGAGCTTACTTATGGCAGGTACACGAGGTAACAGTCCAACACAGAGCAGCAGTCTGCGTAGTCCAGTGTCGTTTCATAAGCAGGTGGAAGCACAGTTAGTTTAGAAGCTACTTTGGTTGTGGTATCTGTGGAAGGGGCTTTTCCCAAGCACATGCTGGTGACAACTAGAGTTGACCTCGTGAGTAATCACTGTTGTGACTGCTTAGTTAGAGCAGAAGTTTAAGCTGGCAGAGGCACCATTTTAAACTTGCTTCTGGGTCTAATTCTGCAAGGTACTGAACTCTGGAAGATACTGATAAGCACCTTACACATTACAGACCAAAGGGATGAAGATTAAATAAAGTCTCAAAGACCCAAATGTTTCCTTGCATTTCCAACCTCAACATCCAGCTGTCATGCCTGGGCAATGATAAAAATGAGGGAGTTCCAGATGTTTAAGTGATGAGAGATTGTTTCCCCATAATCTAAGGCATGAATGTGCCCCCATTGTAAGGGAAGTAGCTTCCATTAAATCACCTTAGCCTTTTGGAGCTCTTGCCTTACAGGCAAGCCCTTTGTGTCCAAGGGAGTGTGGTACCATGCAGAAAGGCATCTGCTCCAACACTCACAGATTAATCTGAATGAAGAAGGGCAAATGTAGAGAACAGGCAGTTTATTTAATAACAAGAGTTATTATCCAAGCACAGCTTTCATTAGTGGGACAGAAAATATTGCTGTTAAGACTGTGAATCCCTTAATTCTAGTATTTTGCATGTCTTGACATGACTCCTATTGCTTTTATTTATGCTTTTTAGTTGTATAGATTAGAAATGAAATGGACAAGAGTTCAACATAAGCAGGAAACGTTTTTAAAGTTCCAGGAATAAAATAAAAAAGAAAGATAGATACAGGTTTATGTCGGGGGGGGGGCTGATACGGCAGAAGTTTTCCGAGCCTAAGCAGTTTTCCCCTAGCTGGACAGTGTTGTCCTCTTTCCTCTTCTCAGCCCATTGCAAGGCTGGGGATGGTGTCACAGAGCCTGCTAGGGATCAACAGCTCTCCTCTGATACTCATCAGAAATACCAAAGCTCAGTGCAAACCACATGAGCCAGGAAACCTTCCAACTAGAGCCGAGTGTGAATAATTCTGTGCATAGCTTTTCCACAAGGACCTTAATTTATCACACTTTTCTCATCACCTGATATTATTTGTAGAGTAATTTTGCTAAGGAGGCCTTGGCATGCAGCTCCATTGTTGGCACTTAGGTCTACATGTTGATGCTGTAAACCTGAGCTATCTTGTGTGGACGCCAAGCATTGGTCCATGCTCGTGGAGGAGTCCTGAGCTTTCCCAAGAGGCCGTTTGTGATTGCAAATTCTGAATGTATTCTCTGAACATTATCCAGTGTTCACTGCAATCTTACAGCTTTTTCAGTGTGTTTGACACTGAACAGCTGTTTCTTGGATTATTGTCCTGGAATTAAATAGGTAGAAATGCCAAAACCAAACATCACTGGGAAAAGGAAGGTTCACTTCTAACACAGGCCGGTTCCAAATGCTCAGTTCTAAATGCTTCTCTTTCTCCAGGTGTCTGCATGGTAAGTGTGTGGCAGCCAATGTTGCTTACACCTGTAAGTGCTTGGAGGGCTACACAGGCATGTACTGTGACAAGAAGAACAATTCCTCAAACCCCTGCAGGATTTTGAAATGCAACCACGGACAGTGYAGACTTTCCGAGCGCGGGGAACCCTACTGCGAATGTGACCCTAACTATAGTGGMGAACATTGTGACAGAGGTACGCTTGGCCCCAGGGCCCAGGATGCTGGTCTGCTGCATCTCTGGTTTATGTCTTTGTTTTCACCTGTTTCCCATTTAACTCTTGTTTGGGGGGAAATGGCAAATAGTAGGAAGGTAAGGCTAATTCAACCTCTGCAGAGCAACACAGGGAGGAAAAGAAAGCCACGCAAGAGCTAGTTAGCTGCAGTCCAAACAAACAGAAAGGGGGATGTTTGTAGCAAAGGGTTTTATTCTGCCTCCTGAATCCTGAGGATTTGCTGCTCCCAGGATTTTAATGGGATGTTTAAAGGAGAGGTAATCGGCAGTGCTGGAAAAGGGGGTTTTACCTCCATACTACCAGTTTTTACAGATGAGAGGAAGAGGAGCTGGAAGGAAGGAGGCACTGCTCATCTGACGTGGCAGCAAGGATTCCCTGCTTGCTCCCTCTGAAGCAGCTAGGCAGGTTTCCTGGGGCATCCTAGAGCATGCTGAGCTCTCCCACAGGGGCAAGTCCACGCACAAATGGGGCCCACCTCCTCTGCCCTGGCCTGAGGAGCCTTGCTGGAAATTTAGCGAGTTCTGACTTTGTCCCTTTTGCCTTTATTTGTTCCTGTACAGAAGAAAGGAGTTGCCTTGTATTACTTTTATTTAGGTCGTGCCTTTCCTATGAATGAACCACAGACTTTCCAAATTATATACATATACAGCCCCTCTGAAACATACTTGGCTGCAGCAAAGCTGACTACACAACAGCATAGGCATTTCCAGGTATCCCAGATTGCTCATGTCATGCACAGCAGACTGACCTTTGTTCCTGAGAAGGCGACACTGTAAAACTAATTCATATTTTGCAGGAGTGTTGCAGGATTCAACACTCAACATTCATTAAAGCGCTTCCAGAACTGCTGATCAAAGCCAGCAGGCCTGCTTGGCCTCTGCCATGGGCCGGATATTACACATTTGTGTAACACAAGCTCTGTTTTGATGGCAGGTGCAAAGCAGTAAAGGCTTAAGATCCTGTGCATGGCATCTGTTTGCCTTGAATACCATTACCTGCACAAGGCTGCTTTCTGATTTTGGGAGAATATCTGGCAGAATCATTATCACATCTGTCCTTTACCTCTCTGTTGCCTTACCAGAGAATCTCTGCCAAGGCGAGATCATTCGAGAAGTCATCCGTAAGCAGCAGGGCTACACGTCATGCGTCAGCGCCTCCAAGGTGCCCCGCATGGAGTGCCGCGGCAGCTGCAGCCACGGGCACTGCTGTGKCCCTCTCCGCAGCAAAAGGCGGAAATACATCTTCCAGTGTGCTGATGGCTCCACCTTCATGGAAGAGCTGGAGAGACATGTGGAGTGCGGCTGCTCAAAGTGCTTATAAGCCATTCTCCAGTCCTTGCCACTTTAATCAGCTCAGAAGCGCTATCAAAACGGGACCTATTTACTTTCAGAGTGAAGAAGAAGAAAAGAATTATTAAGTATATTGTAAAATAAACAAAAAATAGAACTTATTTTTATTATGGAAAGTGACTATTTTCATCTTTTATTATATAAAGTATCGCACCACTTTGGGTATATGTATCATATAGTGAGTTATTTTTACCATGAAACTTTTTTTAACAGTTGTAAGAAAAAAGACCAAAAAGCTAAAATTAAAAAAATATATAAAGAAAACATAGCCTAACAGGAGAAATGTGGGGGTGACTTTATGTGTATGCACAATGGACAAGTGTAAAGGTGTTCCAAGGACCTGCCGCAGAATTGATACAGGCTGAAGAAACCTCCGAGTTTCTGGGTGGGTCTCCTAAGAAAGTGGATCCCAGTAACTGACAGCCATCTCACTTATTCCGGCACCCTGAAAAAGCCTCCCTCTCGGTCCCTAGCCCTGCCTAACGCTGCTGATGCTGTTTTGTTCCTGTACAGTGGCTCAGCTTGATACTCTTGAACCAGTTCCCCATAGCACGTAGGCACTGCCATAGCTTAAGGCTAACTACATTATTTGAATATTGTAATACTATAATACATTTTTGCTGTGTATGTTTGTATTTATCTGTGTTCACAATATATTCTTCAGCAACTGTATCTATAGAGCACAGGCAGCTTTATCCAGAAGAAGGGGACAAAGGGAAAGGAAGTGGGGAATATATGTTGTTTTGGGAAATTTGGGGGCAAAATGTGAAACAGTGCTAAGTAATGCCTAATAAATGCCATACTAATTTTGTGTTAACTCCTCACCTATGTTATTTCCCAGCTTTGTGCCTTCTTGCTCCYAGCCATGAGCCCTTTTTTGTATATGAAATATAAGGAATGCACTGCTTGTTGCCTTGACGCCTTGACACTTTAACTTGCAAAGGCCATAGAGAGCATGAAAATAATACAGGTGCCAGATTTACCTGCAGCAGAACAACTTTTACTCTCACTATCACTACAGCCTGTTCATCAAGACTCTGGTACCAAGCAGTTGGCTGCTTTTCCACAGCCTTTTAAATGAGCGGAAGTTGCACTATATCTGTGTGATGTTCTTCAGCCTCTACTTGTCCAGCTATGTCCAGTTCTGTTCTCACATCTGGTGCGGATTGACAGATGCAGCCAAAGTTTTTCCATCCTATTGCACATCCTGCACTTGTTTCTCCCAAAGTACTCCTGTTAACTTCAGCAGTGTGTACAGAGCAAATGCTGAATATGAAGCAGAAATCAGTGGGGAGATAAATTCTCACTGTGAACGTGAGACAAAAACTGGCTCTTTGGGAGTGAGTTGGATTTTTGGAGGGTTTTTGGCAGGGCCACCTTTCAGAGTCAGCAATTATGTGCAGAGTACCACGGATACGATGAAGTTTCTCTTACTATAAATTTCAAATGTCCCTATCAATAACTATTCAAAGCACTGTAATTATCAGTGTAGTTTCTTTCTTTTACTAGTATAGCAAATATTGTGGTCTTTTCGTCAATGTCTCCTTCTGTAAGAGTTAAAGTCAGAGTTTAGTTCCAGAAACCATAAACCCCTTTTGGAAGTGGTCACTGCTCTCACCAGCGCTGAGGTTTTGCATCACAGGCTTTAGCAAGGATGAGTAGGAAAGCTGAATCAAGTAATCAGTGCTTGTGTTTGACGGAGGCTTTGGAAAGGAGAAGCACAGAATGAAATCCTGCCATGAAAAGTACAAATCTTAATTTTCTGCTAAAAAAAGACAGTGACCACGTAGACATCATGCAATCAAAAGGCTCTAAAAKGCTTAGCATTCTTCCGCTATTTAAATCTTTGCTTAACCACAGCAKTTAATTCATATGTTTTTGTTACTACCAGAGCAAATTGAGCAGAAGAGACATAATGAATACAMTAGTAATCTTTCAAAATAAATACTGGTATTTGGAACCTGCAATCAGTGAAATATAAAACAATCACTGGTTGATGTGCTAAAAAGAGCCGGGGGGTGGGGGGGTGGGTGAGGGGGATAACCCTGGCTGTAAAGTACTATGTTTGTCTTTTTATTCTGGATATAACGTAAGATGCTTAAAGCAGCTGGAGCTTATAATCTACACCCAAACCCACAACCTACAGATTTTAAAAATATGTGCAAATAACTGCAGACACTTGTGTAAAGATGTGCCTGGCCCAACATTACCATTAGTGTTATATTCCTGCTTAATACACTTTAATTTCCAAAGAAGTGGCTGCTGATATGCCAGGCAGTCAACGTCCAGACTGAGCAGTGGCTCCCGAGCCCTCTCTGTGGCCCGCTGTGCAATTTGTGGCCACTAAGCTGCCCGGGCCTGCAGAAGCACTGCCCTCCTCGAACGCTAACCAAAGTTGTGTTTGGTTTGTCCCTTGAGCAGCAGCACATGTGAGGATGATGTTAACATTCGCTCTTGGCCTCACACCTGCCTGAGGGTGCTTTAAAGGGAATGACCTTGACTGGCAAGACAAAAAAGCCATCAACATCTTGTTAACACATCGCTCTGGGATTTGTTTAACCAAAGCCTTGCACCAAAGTGACCAGCAACGGCTCCGCAAGGCTGGCCCTGTTCCTGGCCCTTTTCTGTCAGGGCATTTCAATGCCAAGCGTTGGGACAAAGAAAGGAGAGTATCTATTTTGTAACCAAATGATGTAATTTTTGTATGCTTTTAGGCAGCACTTGCCATTGGATAGTGATGCTTTATGTCAATGATTCTATGACTTGCTACAGAGTTATTTTATGTTGAGAAAAAAGCATTCAGAAGTGCCAAAAAATGTGAGGTCAGCTGAAGTGTTAATTAGCTCTGAAAGTTCCTCTGTAACCTGCCTAATATAACAATAGATTTCAAATACTGTCGGTACAATGCAGTAGTTTTTACCTTTATAAAGTTTTAATATAAAGTGAAGAAAGATGCTAACCCTCCAACAAATGGCAATGCAGACTGGTGTGAACTGATGTATTTTATTAATAGATTCTTGTTGTGATGTAAGTTTAAATAAATTGTTGGGTTATGGAAGATTGTAAGATACCCTGTGTTGTGATGCAGATTATTTCTCTCTCCGTGTATATGCAGTGGTGATTCTGGCTGTTCAGAGTATGTGAGTTTTACAACAGTGCGTGCAAGAAATTAGAGGTGAAACACATGTTCCTCATGGACAAAAAACCGTATTAACAGTGATAACAGATTTTGATGGCATCCCAACTTAATTTTTTAACAGCCTTATAAGCACAYATGAATTAAGCCACACACATAGTTTTTAAGCCTGGGCATTCTTTTCAATTAAATGCTGTCTTTGTAACTGTTTGAAAAAGGCCTGCAGCAAAAATAATACACTCGTTAACTAAGAGGTAGACTAATGAAGGAATATTGAGAATTCAGGATCTGGAAAGGATACTAAAAGTGGGAAAATGGGTGTCTTCTAGCCTACGGTGGGTGGCTCACAGGGATCTCATGCTGTCCTGACAGAGGTCAGATCTACAGCTGCTCCTCTGTGACACGGGGGTAACAGGACACATCGGTTCATTACGTTCCAGCCTCAGCACAGAATAAAACTAAGCTGCTACCAGTCTTTAGTCTTCCTTTGCCCAAGCCCCTACTTAACACTCATACATATTGCCAATTACGCTTCAAACTACAGCTGCTAGGGTTTCCTTCACCATTATGTGCAAAATTGGTAACAGCAYTCAGGCCATAAAAATACTGAAGCATATTGAGCATCATTTAGCCTGAGCTATAAAGGTTAATTATATAATTGTAGCAAATGACTGTATTTCCACCTAAAGCAAACCCAGCTGAGCCCAGTGAAAAGGCTAGCAGGAACTCTTCAAACCTTTCCAGGTACTGGCAGAAGTCACCAGTTTGCATGGCAGTTGTTCGGTGGTGCTCACGGCTTTGCGACATGCAGGTTCCTCAGTGAAGAGGCAAGCAGTCTCGACTCAGGTTGAAAAGCACTTGCTTACGCTTCAGCTTGCAGAGCTGCCAGATAACACATCTTACGCATTGCTGCTTTGCAAATAATGCAGAGAGATATTCTATCATCTCCCTTCCCATTTGACGTCCCTAATTGGTGGGGAGCGGACAGGCTGTTTCGATGCGGGTTTGCTTTGCGGCTGATGACTCTGGGTCTCAGGGACCCCCGTCAGGAGTTAGCTCTGACTCTCATCACAGCTGACTAGACCCACACTCTTTAGCGGGCCAACAGGCTGGAGCTGGCTCAGCGTTGCTGGGCCTGGGGCATCCCTGAGGAATCGCTTTAGCTGATAGCTCAGTCAGACCTCAGGCAGGGTCAGTCATCCGTATCGCTCCGGGCGCGAGCTGCGCCAAGATGTGCCTTGCGGACAGAGGGGACCAGAAATGGTCCCAAACTGGCACCTAGCTACCCCATCTCTTACCAGCAGCCTTTTATCAAGCCACTCCACCTCTCGCCTCCTGCTGTGCTTCACCAGCAGAGGAGAGGCTGTGTCTGGCGCCTGCTTCTGAACCGATCCTGGCACCTCCATCCTTCCCCTTCACCTTGTCTCCAGTGCTGAGACCCAGCTCCAGTCTGTCCTGTGCTAGCAGAGTGGATTAAATTCTGCAAGACAGAAGAAGCAGAACTTAGGTACATATTTCACTACGCTGGAAAAATGTCTGGTGCTCCAAAGCAGAACCTTTTTTCCCCCCCTCAAACTTGAAAACAGTTTGATACGAATCTTAAAAAGAAAAGGCTGAAGAGCTATCACAAGGCAAACAATAAACACAAAACTTTTGATCAAGCAACTGAAATTCTGTGAAGTGCCAAGCAACTGAGACCAGGGTCTTCCACTGAGATGTGTTAATGATGACAGGCAAATTACTCAGCCCCGCCTCAGATACTTTGCATGCAGAGCCAGGCTACAGGGACAAAATACCACAAGATAATCTACACTGGGACTTCGYGGCACAGTGAATACTTGTCCTATTTTCACTTTCACATGTGATAAGAGTATGAACAACAAAGAATTAGTATAAGCTTACACCTTCTGGATTATACCCCAGCATATCTTTGTGTCTTAAACTGCTCGCCTTTCTTTCAGGTGAAGCACTCATTGACTTGTTGAATTTTTGTTTATTTATTTAACTTTGTTGAGACAAATACCAAAATACAGTTCTAAGGCACTCAGATCCAGATGAATCAAGCTAGTCATACTGACAACCAAATGAGATTCTAATATAGCAAATGGCAATTTTGGTCTATCCCCAAAACATCTGTGTAAACAATGCTTGTAAAAAAACACATTCTTGCCYTCAGGTATAGCTTTCATATAGAATCCTCTCAGGTGGTTTCATCCCACATGAACACTTTTATATATATGTAATAACTAAAATACAACTATTTTAGTATAGTTATAACAATAACCACATGGAACTGGCTATCATCAGACTGGCTCACTCCACTACAYCTATATTACACACAGACTACATTAAAAAAAAGAAAAGCACTAAAAGCATTTAAAAAGACTCAGTGCGAAGTCTGTCAGAACAAATAATAGTTTAAYTTCTGAACCAGAGACTACTAAATATGAACATATCCCATTGCCCGAGGCAGGAAGGTTATGGGGCAGCAGAGTGTATGAGCTGAATATAGTCAGGACGAACTACGATAGGAAAGTCATGATTTCATTATTATTCCTACATCAATACTTGAAACTACACCTTATAATCAAGCTCTGAGATCAGATTTCTGAAACAGGTGTCTATTCAGAGCGAACAGCATAGGGTCACAGCCCTGTTTTGAACTGTGGTTCCTGTATTTCTGGCTGATCATAAATTCACCTTCATACGCATGTATTTCTACTGATGGGAWAACCAAAGCAGCCTGGTGGTTGAAGTACAAATAACTTCCATGTAAATGTGCTTATAACCTGTAATCTACTTGATCTGCAAATTAATAAATGTTCTCAGCCTGTCACAGGACTTAATGTTAAAACTTCTGGTTGAGCTAAACATCTCATCCGAGACGGACAGCAGATAGGTAGGATTCAAGCTTTTTTTTTTGTTTTTATATTCTGATGATTGATAGATCATTTTACACAAAACATTCCACACTGCATATTCTGCCGACAAGCAGGAAATTAAAGACTGTATCTAACAGTTACAGTGTATATTTATGAAAGGGCACAATTTAATTTCCAGGTAGCAGCTAAATGCTTGTATTTCCTAATACGTAAATGCCTGTGTTAAAATGTCAATGTCCTTTTACATTTTTAGCAATTTACATTAGTGAAAAACCGCAAAAAAACACCCCAAAATTTCCTCTCTTTAAGAAAAACTTGTGGGAATTCCCACAATTATGTGTGACTTACAGGAAGAGAGAACAAATTGCAGAGCTTTGCTAATAGACTCTTTATTTCTTTTAAAGGGCAAGACGTAAACGTTAAGACTTCAGGGTAAGTTTTCCAAATACAGACATTTCAGAAAGGAAACATGAAGAATGGGAAACGCCATCCACATGAGAATTTTCTTTTCTGTACAGTTCTGCAATAAAAATATTTAAAAATCCTTTCCTGCCAGGTTTCAGAATGAGACCCACAGAAGCAGCAGGGGTCCAAACCAGACTGCAGACCCCTCAGCGAGGCACCCGAGCTCCCCTGCGTGCACAAGGCAGAGCAAGAGCCACCCATGCAGGAACCAGCGCTACCTACGCAGAAACCGCCAGCAGGCCTGGGTCTGCAACCTTTGCCCGTCCTAGGGCTGTAAGCAGACACTGTYKTCTTGTGGAACCGACACACAAGTCCCTTCCTGCAAGGAGGTGCTTTTAACCAAGACCAAGCAAAGTTACTTGGTTTGGGGAGGGAGGTGTTGCTCTGTTTGGGAAGGGGACGGTAGAGGTGATGGCTCCTATTTCTGTACAGCAGTTTAATGAGTAAAGCAACCAGCCCAGGAAGTAGGAGATTGGGAGCTTTTCTCAGTCTGTAAAGGCTGACTTCAGCAAAGGCTTTTGCAAAATTCAGACTCCAAACACATCAGGAAATTTCAAATTTCAAGAGGGAAAAAACTGTCGTTGTCAAAACCCTCCTTTTGGGCCGTGCTTTTAGATCCACTCTAGATCAAAGTAATCGGCATTTTGTCTCAAAGTTTTTTTTTTTTTT
>NW_028185595.1:1607544-1613141 GCF_003343005.1 Rhea americana
CCTCCACAGCCAGCGGCGCAGCGCGGCGACCATGAAGATCAAGGATGCCAAGAAGCCATGTAAGCCTGAGCGCTCCTGCGCCCGCGTTTGGCCTCCCTTGCCCTGGGGAGGAGGAAGCGGCTGTGGTGAACATGCTGGGGAGGGGGTTTCGGGAAGCTGGAGCTTGTTTTTCAGGTGGTTGTGATTTATGAGCTTGGAAGCTGCCTGCGTGCTGTGAATTTCCCCACTGCTCTCTTATCACTTTTAAGTAAGGTTTTAGAGTTCAGGTGAACCTACAGATCTTCAGTCAAGTGTTTGCAGTAGAAAGACTACTTCCTTTTGAATAGAAAGCATCCCAAGCAGGGTTTTGAGAACATACTCTCTTAGTTTTGAGGTGTGCATTTCACTGCTGTGTGTGTACCTGCAGTTGCTATAGATTGGGGTTTTTTTAAGGGCTTATAAATTTCTGATTTTTAGAGAGAATAATACAGCCTTAAAATCTTTGGGTACAGTTATCCTTAAATATAACTGATGCCTTCCTTTAATAACACCAACTGTAGTAATATCTCTTACTATTTCTAATAGTAACTACTATCTTTACAGTGAGTATTGAATTTGTTTTGGAGGGCAAAAATAGGGTTCAGGCTCAGGTGAATGCAAACAAAATGTCTAAGACTATTAGTGCGCTTCTGTTTTGTGGGAAGAAGGAATCTGGTTTTGATGAAGTAGCACATAGATGAGGACTCTTCCCTGTGTAATGGATACATAGATGTGCAAGTCACAGGAATACGCAGGTTAGATAGACCTGTGCARAGTTGCACGGAAGGTATACCTTAGCTGAAAGGAACATTACGCTGYTGACTTAAAACTGTTTTGTTTTCTTTCCTTTTTCATCAGTTAAAGACTGTTTTCAGGTTGAGTTCCTAAAAGGGAAGRAAATGGCTAGTCCTGAAGACCTAGACTTAATGTTATTTTCCTTCCTATCTAACAAAAAGTATATAACTGAAAAAATATTGAAGTATGTATTGCAAGTATATTGCTTGAACAGCCCAACAAGAACAGATCACTAGGCATGTGTGTAATACAGGAAGTATTAGCGTGGCTCTGGAAATACCTATAAATACGGAATTGAGTTAGACTGTGAAAATATTTAATGTTCTTTGTGGTGTGTCAAGGGAAACCCTAAATATCCATCCTGTAGCATGCAGTTAGCTGTCACCTGTTATTAATGCCAGTGTGTGGAAATTTCTGAGCTGATTGTAATTGTGTTTATGAAAAGTACAACTCAGACAACTTTTTTTATACTGCTATAATATTTAAGGAATGATATCATGACTCTGAAGCAATAATTGGCCATAAAACTTTACAGTGGTTTGGTAGTTTAAAATAGTGAGAGTATGGCTGCTGCTAAGAGAATATTGTTCATTTCAGAATGTCCTTGCTGGGCCTTGGTGACTTCTTTTCTGTAGCTGTAGACTTAAAACTTGTTGTCAATGCCTGTCATTGTTATTTTTAAATGAGGTTTAACTATTTAAATGTACAAAATTTGTTATTGCAGACGTCCAATTCTTGAATGTGAACTTTTATGCTAGTTTTGCATGATGCATAATAAGGAGATTGCCACTGTGTTCTCTCCTTTCATTGGTTAGAAGTTTTGAAAATGTACATTTTCAAACTCAGTGTTTTTTTTGTCATTTTAACGTTACATATTCTACAGGCTGTTTAATCTGATGATTTTTAAAATATAACAGGACTTAGTTTCTAAGTGAACTGTGAACTCATTTTGCCAGCCTTTGCTTCTAATCAGAAGCAAAGTATTTAGTCAAATACTAAAGACTAAAGCAGGGAAATTTGAAAAAGAGCAGATTGACAAAAGCACTTAAGATTGGAAATTGCATTAATGTACATGGGATTTGGTGCCCAAATACTGCTCTGGATTTGGCACTACCTGAAAGTTGAGCTGCGCTCAGAAAACTACTTTTAGCCAAATAATTCATAACTGGACAGTATAAGACAATTCTGGACTTTTTTTTTGACTATTGTTGACTCAGTGTGCATTTCTTAGAGGATATGAGTATTTAATATCCCTGCTGGAGCCAGATTTGATGGGGCAGAGGAGAGATGGTTAACCATTGCTTAACCAGACATTATTTGTTGATAAGCGCCTACAAAGTAGCATTGAGAGAATTACAAATAGAAGTATAGACAGGCTAAAGCAATGTTTAGCCTCRTGAAAGAAGGCATGATTGCAATGACTAGGCATCATGGTCGTAATAAATGAGGTGATGGTAAAATGGAGGCACCTACTGAATTTAGAATTTCTGGTGTGGATAAATCCCTAGGCATGTTTGTGTGATTCTCTCTTTAAAATATTCAGTGGCTAGTGCTGTTCCTACTTTCACAGTAATAAAAACAGTTTGTGAGAAGTGTAGGTGAATTCATGGAACATAGCTCTGGTTTTGAAACTCTTGAAAGAGTCTAKTAAAGAGACATTTAAATTTCCTTCGCACATGATGGGAGGCGATAAGCATTTTTGAAGGAGGATAACAGAGATTCAGATTGCACATTGGAAAAAACGTTTACTAAGAAGTTAGTATAACATTRGAAACTGGAGAGGCTATACAATCATCATCCTTGAAGGTTTCTTGAAAAACTATGGAGATTTTAATGACTTGGCTAGACAAAGCCATAGCTGACATCATCTAGGGTTGGTAATAGCCCTGCTAGTTTGAGTGAGAGGACGGACTAGAATTCCAGAGGTCCCTTCCAACCAACCCTTGTACAATAGCTCTTCTGGGGAAATCCATACTAGGAAAAATGGCTGGCTCTTGTAGTAAGAACTTCCAAAGGTTATTTGGGGTGAAGGTGATAAATATGAGGGCAAAGCATCTTGCAGAGCTGCTATTMCATGAGTTATCTTAAGGGAAGACAGGAGGGAATCATTTGGATCCTTCATACTTGGAGGGGAGTGTAAGGTACCTGAGAGAGAAGGGAAGGGCCAGAACACTGCTCCTCAAGTGACCTTGGCTCTAAAATATAATAAACTGAAGGAAATGACAAGACTTCTGATGTTTATATGTACTAAAGATCATGTATGTTACTTATTTACAGCTTGTTTGAAAAGTATTTATAAAAATATAATTTGAGAACAAATGCCTACCTCTCACTTAAAGGGAAACCAGACTTAATAATATGTTAAAGTACGTAGTAGAAATTTGCAAAATGCTRTATTGATAGAAAAGGAGGACAAAAATCTTGTGTAATCTGATTCTACTGACAAATATAGTCATCATGAATACAGTGATTCCTTGGAGGATTTATGTAATAAGAGTTGAGAAAAAAAATCCATTTAAGTTGCTGGAGAATCTCTTTAAATTGGTTTTTGTTTTCAAAACTTACTGCCTAGGCATGTGACATGTTATTTTTTATTAATCTTTGAAAGCTGATATTAACCTTAATCTGATGTTACAGACTCTCRTTTTGCTGTAATTTAAAAATTTATTTCTAATAATAATACTGCCAGGCGCAGTTTATACTGTATTTGTGTAAGTCTAAGATTATGCATCTATATGGCATATCTCACTATATTAAAACACTTCTATCTGAAGAGATTGCTACTGAAATGTCAACAAAATTAACAGTTAAACAATGAAGGAGAAGATAGTGGTAGCAGTATTTCATCTTGTATCAGCTTTACATGGTATCCGTTTGTAGATGTGATAAACCTAATGAGTAACAGTTGCAGTAATTGCAGATGACCACCTGCAATCCTACAAATAAAGTGACTTTTCTATAGCACGTTAGAGATGGTTTAACAGGAAAGTATGGTGAGTTTACAGAATTTGACAGAGAAGTTTTCCAGTAGGGTACATGAGAGGAATGGGAAAATCTTTGTAGAAGAATGTAACAGTGCATGTTAGATAATTTTAATGCAGATATCATTTCCTGTACCAAGAAGTGTTGTCATTACTGAGTACTGAGATTTAAATTTTCAATTAATTACATAGAGGAAAAATATTTCTTGATGACTAGGTTACCATGAGTGATAGACTACAAGTAGTAGTAGTAAGACTACAAGGTGTAGTACTGCATTCATGTTTTTGGAAGGTCATTTATGTATGTATGTATGTGAGGGGAAAAAAAAAGYTTTGTCTTGCATACCTTACCCCAGGTGTTTGTCCAGTCCCTCCTTAAACTTTTGCTTACAGGGATTCCCTAAACTTCCTATTGAAATCACCTCAATTAACAGCAGTGATTATGTTAGGTTAAATAGTAAGAAAAACTTACCACTCTTTTTAGCAGCCAAGTTAGTTGCTATTTGCCTTCCCACTAGGGAATGTGTCAGATTTGATCAGTCGAAAAGTTTTACTCCTGTTACCCGTTCCCTACTACCTAGTCATTTACTTTCTAGTCTAGCAGCTTCAGTTATGCTGCTGTGGAGTTTCTGGTAACTGGAGACAAATACAGTCTCCAAGTGAAAGGGGGCAGCTGACAGGTCTTTTTTTTTTTTTTTTTTTTTTNGGGGTTGCTTCTTGAACCAGGCAAGCTCTGCCAGACTAGGCAGGGGTGTTGGGTATGGAGTACCAGACCATTATGGACTTAGGTGCAGGGRGCGTTTCCAGATGTATTCCAGAGTGAAGGTGAAGAGAAGGAAAAGAAATACGACAGCAGTTTGAGAAACCTCTGTTTCTCGGAGAGCAAAATGAGATGTTTTGATATGTCTTCTTGGTCATGTTAAATCTCTGTTTTCTTTCCTGGAGACTTTGTGGGGCTTTTTGTTTGGTTGTTTTTTTTTTTTTAATGTGTTTTCCAAAATAGGAAATGGTAATTTAGTTGAAACCTTGCCAGAGCCAAGCAGAGTGGAATAATTACCTTTGTATTGTATACAGTACTCTTGATATGTGATCCTAGAATAAGATTTGCATTTTTATCTTATATGTTGTACATATCTTTGTTGGTGGCTTGGTAATAGCATATTCGATATGGTCTACTACCACAGCTTAATATTTTTTGTAAAAAGACTTCAMCTTAAATCTGAAATGTCATACTGAGTTTCCAGCATTCCATTGGAGAAAGGTTAAATCTTCTGTGAGGAGTATTAATCCTACCCAGCTCAAATTTAGTATGTGAGGGACTTGGGATATTTAAACCAAAAACTTGTTACAAAACTACTTAAGCAGAGAAATTCTCGGATATCTAAAGGGCTGAGAAYGGTTGAAATACAATTTTGTTCTCTAGGTGCTGGTGTATACACATCTGTGTAACATTAGTACAACACAGGAAGCTTGCTTTCTAGTCRAAATGTTGAAATGTCTTGATTTAGCAGGCCAAAGATCTTGGGTATGCTTTCTCCTAACTTGTCCCTTTAGACATACCAGTCTCTTTATACTGCAAGCTGATTTAGGTGTTACAGTTTCCCATTAATCTTACTCTGTTATATGCAGAATATATTTTGGCAAATACCAAAAGCCTAAGAATGTGTACAAGTATGTAGAGGAAAACGTGTTTAGAGAAATGGAAAAATACATTTAGTTTAAGTTTCTATTTTTTAACTCAAACTGCTAAATAATACAATAAAACAAGTTCTGCATAGTGAACTGGATTTTCTTGACAGTTAA
>NW_028185595.1:1613276-1648851 GCF_003343005.1 Rhea americana
TTATCAAAGGCTATGCTGAGCAAGATTACAAGATAAACTTCTTGTGTAAGAACTGATCATACAGCTTGCTTTTACAAAGAACTGTTGCAGTGCTGGCAAAAATAAGTTTTCATGCAATTACATGAAAATTTTTCTTTCTTGTATTTTCCGCCAGTATGGAATTGTGGACTGCTGTATACTTAATGTTTGGCATATGTCCTGAAATTCACAGTTGTTTTTGAAGTGGTCCAACAGTCTTAAGTCCTTCTGGCTGGGAAAATAAAGTTGGAACATCACTCTGCATAAGGCATTAGAGTTACTTACAAAAGATACAGTGGTGGTCCTGTCTTTCATCAGATTTTGCCATTCTCATTTCTGGGCCAGTAGGAAAATTAAAAAAAAAAAAAAAGTGTAAAAGTTTGTGTCATTGGCACTATCTGTTACTGTTGATTTTAAAATAARACAATTCAACATTGCTCTTAGGCATTGTTTGAGCTGCAAGAAGTAAGCCAAAGGTTTTCATTTGTGTATAGTTTGTGTGGAAGATAGAAGCCAACTTACAAAACTGGAAAAAAAACTGGTAGTCTGTTTTCTACTATCAGTAACAGAGAGCTGTAAAAGTTTCTCATAGTAGACAACTCCATCCCAATAAGTCAGGAATTAGTTCCTCTTCTTCAAAGACTAATTCTTGTTAATTTAATATAGGGCTGGCATAGACTCTTATTTTATATTACAGTAAGGAGAAGAAAGCATTTTAGAGGTAGCTATGTTGCAAATCTGTGTTGTTGTATGCACAGGAGGGAACTTACMAGGGACAGGAATTTTTGTCTTTAAAAATCTAATCGGCTAAACACAAATAGTGTTAAACTGGCAAAATCTATTCTTGATCGAATAAAGGGGAAATAGTTAAGTGTGTGAGTGTATGCTTCCTACAGTTCTGAAAATACAGTTTTGGATCCAAAATGGACATAAGAAATCAAAATACTACTACATGATTTGAGAAGAGAACTTAGAAGACCCTCTGTTCTGATGAAGCAGAATGCATAGAAGAGGAAAATGTATCAGGCTTCATGCTTATATTGGGCTGAGAAAGACTTTTGTTGTATTTATTTTCTGTTGGCATATAAAGACCTTATATGATAAGACATAAGTAATCTTAGAATTGCTGCCAAAAAACATATGCATCAAAAACTTGAGAAGTGCAGACATAATAGAATGAGGATCATCTGCATAGCTCTGAATAATAATAGTAAAAACCYCRTCAACCTGCATTTTCTTATTCAGTRGAACTGTTACATTATTACTTGAAYGCAGCATATTGTGGTAGCACTCTTCCTCCATGGGAAATGCTTTTCTAAATTACAGGAAGTGGTTCTAGGAAATACTCTTAATTTCTTTATTATGAGCAGCTTGCTTCTCAAAGCTGACTTTACAACATATGCAGAACAAGCAGTTGGTGTATAGCAAAGGTTCTTGGTTGCTGCTGCTGTTTAGGCCCCACAGTGGTTCATGGCAAAGCTGAGAATGAAATAATGTCTGGATTTGGGATTGAGAAGGCTGTGTATTGTGATACTCTTTTTGGTGTCCTGTTAGAAATGGTTTAATTTGATGTGAACTAGCATATTAAACTGTATATTTTTTTGCCTTTTCAAGTTTGTGTTCTGCTTTGGATATTTGTCTCTTCTCAGATGGTAAAAATATGTGTATATCTTAAATTGTGCTTGATTTGACTTCCTAGAGGTAGAAAACGTGTTTCTAAGCAGTTTATGGAATTTATCCAAGGCAATTAAGCTTGTTGAGTAAAAAGCTCAACTTCAGCTTTCCTGTTCAGTATTCAAAAAGCAATTGACCTCCACAAAGAACTTTGAAAAGACAAGGAAATGGGTTTATTCAGTGAATAATGGTTTAATACTCCACGAGGGAAACTTGTGAGCTCTACGTCACTTYTTGTACGATCATCCTAGGAAGTAGAACAATTCTGAAGAGGAGGAACTGAGAAAGCTCTTTCCGTGATCAAGCCCAGTTTTACTGTAGGTGCATTGACACTCCTTGAGAGTAGAAGCTGCAGAGTGATGGATACAGTTACTGGAGTCCTCAAAACTTGCTATCTGCAGTTATAGGCTTGAGGCAGACACATTTTTTTAACTAGCACAACCTAATACCTATTTTGTTCTTGTTGCTGTTTGTTTCGTAAGATTACATTGTTGTCATTCTGCTCCTAGATCTGTCGCTTGAAGAAGAAAGCATGACCTACAGATAGGAATATGAACATACTTTTCATAAAAACATTTATGTATCCTCAGCCCAAGATGTGTGCTGTGCTATTTTGGTTCAAAGGCAGCTTTCAAAGACAGGACTATCTTAGAACAGAGTTTTTCATGGATTTGATGACGCTATGCCAGCAATCGTGCTGCAGATATCCATATGTAAGAATGAAAAATGCTATGCTTTGAATGTGTTCCAAGTAGAAACAATAGCATCTTAGGCAGAGTGGTCAGATACGTGGTGTAAAGATAGATCACTTCTGTGGGATGTGTCATCTTACCCATTGCCGCAATTAGCTTGACTCTATTGTGGAGGGGAAGTGTTGTAGGAAACTTGAGTGTGATCTCTGTAATCTTCTGACTACTCCTTCATACRCAGTCTCTCTGTGGCCTGATTTTAACCCTGCAAATGAACCACATTTTTCAGCATTTGGAAGAGAAACTGGTGTATTTACCTGGGTTTCTTTTTCTCCATCTCCCATATCCATATAGGAAAGATCCTCAACTATACTTTATCCAAAGCAAACTTTATTGATTTGAAGGCTACAGCAGTAAATAAAGGGGTCATGAGGCTCCTTATTGTGTCTGTACATACTCAGTTAATTATTTTAACTTTCTACAGGATCAGTGGATTTCTAATATTTGAAAAAAGGTAGCTTAAGTGTGAATAATCATACATCCTCACAGTGCAGTCCCAAAATTGCAGATGGAGTTCAGCTCATTTTATACTCATATGTGTGTGTGCATATACGTATGTATATATATGTATACGTGTGTATACACACATGTATAGYGCCTTCTGTGGTTGGAAAGCAAAATCATTTTAATTTTCTTGGATAGATCTGCATATAAATCAAATAACTATGGCTTACGTATGCAAGGATGTGAGCAGTGATGTCTACATCTAGGTTGCTGCTATGAATACTAAATTAATGGCCCATGGCCTTGGTTGCTTGTTAGAACTGCCTCCCCTTCCTGGCGAACAGAACTTGAACAAGGCAAATATTGAGAAAATTTAAATAAAATAATATGAAAGTTCTTGGGTTTTGTAGCAGAGATGAAAACTGATCCATTTCTTCAGTCTTAAGTTTCTTAAGTTGTTGTTAAGACCACCTAGTTAACCCCAAAACTCTGATCTTTTGAATGGCATGGGAACAGATTTTATGCTGAAAAATGAGGTAATTATAATTATGGGATAAACCTCCTGATAGATAACTGTTCTCTCTGATTTGTTTTATAGTAAGATTCATAAACGTTAAGATTTTTAGAATTCGGACTAATGTTATATTTGCAAAAGCCTTTGGATCATTTCAGATGGGATCATAGATTTTAGAATGGTAAGGTTGGAAGGAACCTCTGAGATCATCTAGTCCAGCCCTCCACATAGCCCCATACGAGGATTGAACCCACGACCTTGGCGTTAGCAGCACCACGCTCTAACCAACTGAGCTAAACCTGCACTGTTGATCTTCTCCTAAGCGTATATGAGTTGGGCCAATAATTCCCTGTACTTATAGCATATACTTTCCTCTCTTTTTTTGATATTGTGGAAGACTATGTCCTAGTTGTTTAGGAGGCCTATTGACAGGGAAAGATCCTGGAGTATTTTAGGTAATATTCAACTTACTGAGTCTTAGTTATATACTGAATGAATTGGATCGACTGCTGCAGACTCTTTCTGGTCTGCTGAATGAATGAACTTCCTGTCCTCATTTTTTGATCTTGTGACATTATATACAAGAGGCTGAAACTTAGTGAAGTTGCTTAATAAATCATCAGTTAGTTGTGATCGAATCATATGACAAATTTTATTATGTCCAGAGTTGCAATGCAAGCAAGACAGGTATCCAGTTGTTGAAGGACTATGTTTTTGATTTTATGCTTAGTTACATGCTTAGATCCCAGCTTTTGTAACTGATCTGAATGGTCCATGGTTGAAGGAGGGCCTCAATTAAGTCATTTATATTTTACTAAATAAGTCAATTTTTATTTTTTTTAATCTGATATATTATTTGTCTAAATTTTAGTAGCACTTGTGTTCTTCGTTTCACACTATGCCAACAGCTGTCCTTGTTATCTCTTCTGACATTTTAGTGCTGCAGAAACGGGTTAGTACTAAAATCTCTTTGGGTAGTACTGGAACTTAAAAACAGAATTAAAATTCATTTGTTAAAGGATCAAATAAGGAACTCCTGAGGTCTGCATTTATCACATCTTCTATTTTTTGTTGATTATATATATATAAAAATATTTTTTTATTCATGAAATTACAGACTTGATCTAGCTCTGTTAATTTCTGGCATTATTCTCTAGTATCCATTCCTGAAAGTTGAGGCAATTTTTAAGTTTTCCTTCTTTTAACTTTTGCACTCATGTTATAAAAGATATGGCTTGCAGCCAGCCTTGACTAAATATGTTAAAATATTTTGGTAGGCCTTTCTTTCCAAGGATAAATCCCCACTGGTAATGTAAATCCAACATGACTTAAATTACATCTTATTCTTGATGAGCATGTTAACATTCTTTTTGTTTCTGTTTGTGAGCGTCATGCTTCTATATTAATTGCATATGAAGAAATATAAGAACTTTACAGAATATTTTTTAAAAAAACGGCAAATGATTGTGTCAATTAGGAGAAGAAAATATGATATTCCTAGCTGGATGTTCAAGATTATTTTTAAACTTACAAACTATGTCTTTGGAACAGTGTTTCTGGGATATGTCACGTGAGGGGAAACTCTTAAGATAAAGACACTTTGTTTGCTGTAGAGTTACTGAAAATCTGTTTCACCACACAGTTATGAAGATATATTGATACAGGCATATTCAAATGACAGATTAAGGTGATATAAATGATAGAGTTCCTGTTGAGGAAAATCTTTTTGCARTCATGCCAGAAAAGTGCAAAAAAAGAAAAGTCAAAATACTTTAGTGTTACTGGTTTTTATACTACAGAACTTCTCTCTTCTTATCCAAGAAAAGAAAAAAAGAAAGTAGGACCTAGGTATTATTAATATTGTCTTACATATACTACTTAATACTTGTCATTAGCCTTTTTAATTTCAATGGGCTATATGAGCAACTCTACTTTCAGAAATTGATCATCTTACTAGTGTCAATTTTTAAAAAGCTTGCAAAGAAATTAGTGTTTCCTTCTCAAAATAAATGTTTAATGGGCAGGAGCAAATAACTTGGAGGGTGAATGCCTCTCCTGTCACTTGTCAGCTATAACAAATAAATCTGTTTTCTCACAAGTGTTCGTTGCAGGTTTTGTGCTAAAATATACCTAAAGTTTTATTTCAGGAATGAAGATTATCTTAAAACTTTGTCCTTTAAAAAAAGTTTTAATTTCTTTTATGAATTTATGCTAAATATAAAGTACTGTTCTGGGAGTGCTGAGCTGGGTGTTCTGAGCTCATGTGACAACATTATGTATGTAAAAAGAAGAGTTGCTCGTTGTTCCATTTTACCTTTCACCAGATAGATATTTGAGATCATTTAATGGAAGTGAGTACTAAATTTTTGTTCTTGTCTTGTTTCAAACTTTTTTTGGCTAGCTTTCTGAACAGATTTTTAATACCTTCCTTGTTGAAAGGTGTAGTGTTGGTTTAGTCTTAAATTTCATGTATTGCTTTGGCTTTTTTACAAAGCTAATGGATCAATGATTGTATCTCCACAGCTTTTCCTTGGTTTGGCATGGACATTGGGGGAACTTTGGTGAAACTTGCGTATTTTGAACCTATTGATATCACTGCGGAGGAAGAGCAGGAGGAAGTTGAAAGCTTGAAGAGTATCCGCAAATATTTGACTTCTAATGTAGCCTATGGATCGACTGGCATTCGAGATGTCCACCTTGAACTGAAAGACTTAACGATTTTTGGTCGAAGAGGAAACTTGCACTTTATTCGATTCCCAACTCACGATTTGCCCACTTTTATCCAAATGGGAAGAAATAAAAACTTTTCAACACTACATACGGTGCTTTGCGCCACCGGAGGTGGTGCTTATAAGTTTGAAGAAGACTTTCGCACAGTAGGTAGCCTATCTTTCCTCATACTGAAGCTGTTGTAAAAAGCATTGCTACTGATGGGTTAAAATAAGCAGTATTTTGAGGAACTGTGGAGTGCTTGGAGATTAACTATTCGCTTGCTTTTCAGTCTATTAAGTATAGTAATCTAGAAATATACTTCCTGATRTCATCATAATAGACAAAGAAAAGGGCTAGGAGGGGACTGCTGGTATGTTGGTCTGATGCTGATAGCTAAGAGGCTTAAAGGAAGTTCCATTAATGCAGTAAAATGCAGGACACTTATGGAAGATAACCATTTTCTTATCTGTGTTTTTCTCTGATAGGAAATACCTTTAAACTGTTGTGGTTCTAAACTCTCTTTGGATTTTCTTTCCTATGCAGTCTTAGATAGCTTTCTTCAGCCTTGCTTTTATGAAGGGTAATTCATATGAAAGTGTGGACCTGATTACCTGATGAATTTAGCCTAGTACATTGTTTATAGTTCTGTGACAAAGTGAATATCTATAAGCCAGTCTTTTCAACAACGAAGAGGTTTTTGGATTTTTCTGAAGTGCTTTGACTTTTCCCTTGATGATTAAAACTGATCATTTGTTCAGATGGAGCTTCTGTCTGAAGTTACTACTGTAATGTTATTACTAGTTGGGAATATGTCACAGTATCTAGTATGCACATATCCTTGAGGTTCTAGAAGCAGGAAGGCTTTCTATAGTACAAAACGTATTGTTTCAAGATCTGCCTGTATTTCCATTCTCCTGCCATTCCTGTGTTGGGCCAGCACAACTGTTGTGGAGTAGGGTCACAATTTGTACAGCAGAGCTACTTAAGTTTCTAAAATCTGACAAAAATATTTTTGGGGGTTGGGGGTGGGTTGGACCAGATGATCTCCAGATCCAACTATTCTTTGATTCTGTGACTCTCAAGTTCCATGATCTATTTAACGGTGAAGCTTTGTGAACTCTTGCACCATGGCATGAAGAACTGCAATGGGCTGGAGAAAGAGGAGGGGACAGGGAATATTGTGGGCTGGTACTGATGTCAGGTTCAGTAGTGTGCAACCCAGTCTGATTGTGCAGCTTCATGATCTAACAGCAGGCTGCTTTCTGAAAGTGATCCGACGTGATTCAGAGTCACGTGGGAGTAAACTTGTGGAGTTTACTGTTTTCTTAGATGAGTTGGTTAATTGGATTCTCCTTGTAACTGTTGGAGTACACCACTGCAGATAAGGGGCAAGAGTGTTAATAGAGTATGATCACTCTTTTTGTGAAAGCCCAGAGTTAAATTGTATTAAGTGTAGGGTGAAGTTACGACCCTCTTGGAATCCATAGAAACTGTCAAATTGTCTTACTGCTTTGTGAGCCTAAAAGTTGGGTGCAGATCTGAGGAGGAGCTGTAACCAGCCTAAAATAAGGCCATAAARTTTATAATCTGGGGTATTCTTATGATCTTGGAGTGCTAATGTGGTTGCAGTAAAAGCTAGTAGGATGCTATTTATTTTTTTTCATTTGCTGACATCTTAGAAATGACTGATTTTTAAGAGGGAAGGGAGAGTCCATCCCCCACCCCCTAGACAAAAGCCTTGGAATGGTGTGCAGATGTGTTGGTATGACCATCATAACATTAGATGGAGTCCTTAAAGTATTTGCTGATCATTTTTGATTGAAAAATTGTGCTAATTCATGTCTGTTTATCTCAAAAGTTATATTTGCTGGAGCTTTCTAAAACAGATATGCATACTGCTTCTCTATTGCTTTATAGGAACCCAAGATCCAGATCAATAGTCAGAGAAGTTTGCTAATTTAGACACTTAGAATTTGCCTTYGAATGCTTTGTTGGCTTTATAGTCAGATTGAAGTTTATGAATTAGTCATCTGAGATAGCTGCTTAAAGTTAGACAATACTTGTATACCAATTAATTTGTAGCATGTTCAGGTAATACTAGGATATGCTTTTTTTTTTTTTTAACACAGATTGGAAACCTCCAGCTGCATAAACTGGATGAGCTTGACTGCCTTGTCAAAGGCTTATTGTATATAGACTCTGTCAGCTTTAATGGCCAGGCAGAGTGCTATTACTTTGAAAATGCCTCAGAACCTGAGAGATGCCAAAAGATGCCTTTTAACCTGGATGACCCGTATCCACTGCTGGTAGTTAACATTGGTTCAGGAGTCAGTATTTTGTCAGTCCATTCCAAAGACAACTATAAAAGAGTAACTGGAACAAGGTAATAATTTAATAACATGMGTTGGTGGTGTTACAGTTTTCAAAGTGTTTCCTCATCCTGAATCCTCTCTGCACCTATCCCTTCTCTTCTTGCCGTGTGGAAGACTATTTTATCTTTAGTTTACCAATGCATTTATTGAAGCCTATCTCCATAGCTGTTATCAAGGAGGTTTAGTCAGTATTGTCTTTGTCAGTTGATGTGTGCTACAAGTGTTTCATAATGAGTGTTTTATGCAATTTATCTTAACTTTTAATAATGTGTCCAGTGTACCTATGTTTCTTCTACCTTGTATAAATAAATATGTCCACATATGTCTCTAATCCTAGATTATTTTCTTTAAAACAWAAGATATGTGTACTTTAGAGCATTTTAATCTCTGATTGCTTCTTCCAGCTGATACTTTGGTAGCTTATTGCCTGTTTGCTTTCTCCTACTATGCAGTTACTTCTTGTAAATCACTTATATAAATATTAATCCGGTTAACATTAACACATGTTTAATGAGCAAGAAACCAGACAATTTGGCAGCTAAGCTGGAGTGATATATTTGTTTTGGTTGTACCATGAGAATTTCTGACCTGAGGAAATACTACTTAAAAGTACGTTTTTTTTTTCTTTCTTATTAGTCTAGGTGGAGGGACCTTTCTTGGTTTATGCAGTTTGTTGACAGGCTGTGAAAGTTTTGAAGAAGCTCTGGAAATGGCATCCAAAGGAGACAGCACACATGCTGACAAGCTGGTTCGAGATATTTATGGAGGAGACTATGAAAGATTTGGCTTGCCAGGATGGGCAGTAGCATCCAGGTATTCAAGAGATCTTTTATTCTTCTCGCGTGCATGCGGTCTCGCTCGTTCTCTCTTTTTTTTTTTCTTCTTTTTTCTCCTCAGTACAATTAAGATACTAAAGTGTCAAAAACAAGRCTTGAAATGTTAATATAGAAAAACTCCTTTTCATAAACTTCTGTTGTAGTCAAGTGATGTTTTTGCCATAAAAATGTATATACTTAGGTTTCCTGAAGATTGAAAGCCACATAGTAGTATGTGACTGTGAACTAGATGTTAAAAAAATTTCTTGTCATAAGTCATGTACAGCTGAGGAGTTTTCTTTTACGTGACTCAAAGAGAACATTAGCTGATCACAGGAGTGACAAGGGCAAAGCACAGATGAAAAAATAATGGCAATTACTTGTTGACTTCTTAGAATATTTCAGTAGGGCCATGGTTGGGCTGGGAGTGGCATGAAAGAGGAAGAAGGCATTTTAGTTCATCTTTTAGTAGCATCTCTTCCTTTCTGGAATGACTTTGCTTTTTTTGGTACATGGAGGTCAGTACAGGCATCTAGCGTAACGTTTTAGCTATTCGTTTGTGAAGACTCTTGAACATAAGCAGTTTCCACCATAGGAATTAATATGTTTGATTACTGTTACAGAGGATTTTTGTAATAGCTGCTGTTTTTATTTTGCTTCRGGAAGATTTCTGGTGACGTTATGGTTTTATACCTTTAAGAAATGCAAGAAGAATAAACTTTGAGTGAAACTAATATGTATTTAACAGYGTTCATTAAACCTTTGGTCTTATCTAGTAGTAAAGAGATTTTAATTCACAGTAACTTAATTCTCCCTTTTCTGCCAGCTGAGTCCAATCTTCTTCAGAAATAGTATGTGCAGAGAGGTTCTAATATGTACAATTTTATACTTTTAGTTAATTCATCTTAACTCATTCTTTGGATAGTTACTTTTGTTCTCATTTACTTTTTAAGACCCTTAAACTTTTATGTCTATTTGAGTTTTAAAATATTTAGGATTCTGGCTCTTTGAACTGACTTAGGTATGGCATGTAGTCCTTAGTGGTAAAATATCATGCATAGCTATAGAGTCTGGACTTGAATTTTTTATTTGTAGGAAGCAGTTCACTKTGGACTTCGTTTGCAGTGTCTAGGCTTACGGCATAATCCTGCCTAAAAATAAAGCTACTTTTTGTTGTAGATGCTCATCATTGTAACAAGATTACTATTTTCCTGTAAAGGAATAAATACGTGCATTATAGCGTCAGCTGTCAAATTACAATACGTAATAGGGACTTGAAAAGGGAGTTGCTTAAGCATAAACAGGAGGCTTAAGTTCTGCTATAGCATAAAAATTACAGTCTGAAATTACTTCAGATGCACCCAGATCACTTTGTACTTAATGAAAGTTTTTCCTGTTCTAGTTTTGGGAATATGATCTACAAAGAGAAGAGAGAATCTGTGAGTAAAGAAGACCTGGCAAGAGCTATTCTGGTCACCATCACCAATAACATTGGGTCTATTGCCCGGATGTGTGCAGTAAACGAGGTAAACACTTCTGAAGAGGAATCAAACAATCCATAGGTCTGTTATGTGGCTTTAGATTAAAGGACTGCTGAAGTGATGTATCATTTGATAGTGCCTTTTAGTACCTTCTCAAATGAAACAAAGAAATTCACGTAGTATTAATAGAACTAGGAATTAGTTCTGAATACTTTGAGTGCTTTGACTTAAGAACTGAAGTTTAGTAGCAAATAAAAGTTTTTACATCTTAAAGAATCAAAGGTAACTGCAAGACTCTGAGAGCTAAATTAAAGGGGATGGGCACCCAAATAATGTTCTCCTGAGTCTTGACGTCTAGGGAGAAGGCTGGGAGAGGAGTAAATGCATCCCATGAATCAACACCTGACTGYATGGCTGGTATCACAAGTGGAGCTTTGGCTTCTTTAAGCCCTGGACAAAGGGCTTGAACAAAGGCAAAATCCTTCTGAAAGAAGCATCACTGTTGCTAGCCTTGGCCCTCATGAGGGACCACTCCAAACTATACTGGAAGGGTAACGTGGTACAACATAAGCAATCCAGACTTCTGCAGTGTGTTGGGGACAATYTTTTTGACTCAAGTGCTTGTCAGGCTGACTAGGGGAAGTGCTGTGCTGGACTCGTTACTCATGAGTGAGGAAAAACTGGTCAGGAATGTTAGTGGCAGCCTTGAGATGGTAGAATTCAAGATGCTGAGGAATGTGAAGGCAAATAGCAGAGTGAAGAGTCTAGGTGGACTTGAGTAGAACGATACTCTGTTTTTCAAGGATTTAGGAAACGGGATCCTGTGGCAGGCTTCCCTGAAGGGAAAAGGTGCCCAGAATAGCTGGATGATCATCCAAGATAACATCATCAAAGCACAGGTATYAAGGTGGGTACAGAGTGGCTAGAGAGTAGTTTTGCAGAAAAAGGGAGGATGCTGGCAGACAAGTTGAGCTGAACATGAGTTAGCCATGCATACTTGTAGCAGTGAAAGCTGACCTCATTCTGAGAACTATTAGCAAGAGTTAGCCAGCAGGTCAGGGAAGAGGATGCTTTGTGTGCCCCCTGACTTTTCTCTCTCACTGCCCAAGAGAGAAGAGTTAACGAAGTGGAACAAGTCTAGCAGAGGGCTACCAAGAAAGTGGCCTGGAGCCCATRACATATCAAGCAGACAGTGAGGGATCTGGTATAAGCCCAGACAAGAGGCTGTAGTGGTTTTCTTCAGCTGTCTAGTGATGTTTATAGGGAAGGTGGACCCAGGCTCTTAATAGCCAGTCATGTGCAGCTGGAGAACAAGAGGCAATGAGCATAACCTGCAGCAAAGGGAAATCTGAGTGGGTGTAAGGAGGAAAAGTGCTTACAGTGAGAGTAGTTCAGCACTGAAACATGGGCTCAGACAGATTGTGGAGGCCGTGTCCTTGGAGGTTTTCAAAACATGCTTGAGCATGGCCCTGAGCAACCTGAAGTTAGATCCGCTTTGAGCAGTGGATAAGACTTGATGTCCTCCAGCAAGTCTCTTCTGGCTGAACGTATTCTATGGCTAGAGCCTTGCTTCTAGTTCAATTTTCAAATTTCAAGAGTTAACAAAAATGAAAAACAGCTCGATTTGCCTATGTTCTTACCAGTTGATAGAATTTCCTGCTATCTTCTAGTTCTCGAAGCTCTGCTAAACCGGACCAATATGCACTCYGTTTCAGTAAAATTAGTATAATAGTGAAGAACTTGTGGAATAATAGTGTAAATTCAGTATACTTACAGTTAAATTTGTGCAGAGTGTATTTGTGGTGTCTGAGCAGTAGGGATTTCCTCACTAATCATCAAAAAACTTTCGATTTCAAAGTGAGGTTTAGTTACAACTTTCTAAACTAAAGGCTACTATAGTAAGAGCTCTGTGTCAAGTCTATGGCAGTGATACTCATAAATCTCAACAGCCTTGTTAGTTGCTCTAACCCTTCCCTCCCTCCCTTCCTCCCTCTCTCTCTCTCTCTCTCTCTCTCTCTCTCTCTCTCTCTCTCTTTTGCCTAGGAACTGGACTAATAGTTTTCATCTATTATTCTGTTTTTAATGTCATGGCAAGCACCCCTTCAATTTCTTCATCTTTCTTTCCTATGTCTGTCTTAGAGTAGGTTACTTTGGTGGGTAGTGAGCCGGGGTTTTTTGCTTTATGGCAAAGCTTGAAAGGGAAAAGTTTTAAAATGAGGGTGAAGCTAAAAGTACATACCAGCAATATAAGAGTCAAGTATGTTGCAGGAATGTTGTCATTATTGCAAAGGCAAATGCGTACAATTTGTATATAAGGACTGGAGTGAATTAGTATAAATCTAAAATCGTAGAAACATACAAATCAAGTGTAGTCAAAGTTTTTCTTGATGCATTGAGTCTTGATTCTTCCAGCTATATCACAGAGCTACAAATCGTAAGATATAATTACTATGGATATGCAAACTAATATCTTGGACTGATGTAAAGACAGGAAGGATTTTTTTTTCCACTTTTCAGTACTGAGCTGACTTGGTACCTTAACAGTTTGTATATTTTGTCCTAACTATGAACTAATCAAGATAGTGAAAAACAAATGCATTCAAAGTCCTTTGATTACAGGTCAAGTTGYCATACAAGTCTTAGTAACAGCTTGGATACGTCTATTCATTTATCATTCGTAAGTGCTTAGTTAAGYGCTACATGAAGCACTAGCACAGATAAATTTTCTTTGATTCTTCATTTCATATCAATGTTTAATGTTGCTTYCACTTAATGCCAGTTTTATTTCTGTGAATGGGGAAAATAAAAGAAAAAAAATTAAATTTAATAAAATTCACAGCTCATTCTTATGTATTTAAGTCTTAGTCTGGTTTTATACTGAGCTATTTTGAGATGCGAAGATGAAATGGACATCTGTTATATCTTACTGTCTTCGGCTTCTTTACAGTGCTGCCTTGTTGCATATGGATCAAGCAGCATTGTACAGGGCTATGAAGGCATTGAGTATTCTCTACCAAATATAAGTAACTGTTACTTTAATTTTACTTTTAGCTAAGCGTTAGCTTAGTTACTTCAGATGCTTAGTCAGCTAATTTGAAATACAAATGCTACTTTCCTATATAATAAAAACTGTAATTTGGGGGGAGTTGGACTGTTCTTTCTTCATAGGTATGCTATGTTTAAATCTTGGAACCGTGTTCTACTTGGGTTTTCTTTCTTTTTTTTTCTTTTCTTTACTCCACAGTGTGTTTCTACATAACTTACTATTTAACATGACTGTGAAAAATTTAAAGACTTAATTCTCTTGCTATGTTTTTGTTCTTTTTAGAAAATAAACAGAGTTGTCTTTGTTGGCAATTTTTTACGTGTGAATACTTTGTCAATGAAGCTACTTGCATATGCACTGGATTATTGGTCAAAAGGCCAACTGAAGGCCTTGTTCCTAGAACATGAGGTATGCTATGGTTCATTTATGTGTATGTGTTGTTTTGCCATTAATTAAAAATGCACATACTGAATAGCTTTCTGAAGTGTGGTATCTGGAGATACTGAGAATTCAGTGAGCTTTGAAAGTAACATAAGTTTTCACATGCTGTATCGGTTCTCTGGCCACAGTCCTCTCTGACAGGAAAGGATTTTAGTCAATTTGGAGTGTCTGTTCATGCTATAGATTTTTTGCAAAGCTATCAAGAAATGTTAAGTTTTTTACTAAGTTTAACTTGTCTTTCCTTACCTGCAGGTACAAACAATAGTAAGCATTGTATTTCAAAAGATTATAGTGGGATTTTAAGCCTTTGAAATATTTACATTGTTCTCAGTTGAGCTTGAGCAATGTCCTGAAAATCAACATTGCTTTTGACCAGGACTGCTTTCATACTTTCATGGATAGATCTTACACTTTTTATAAAGTAATTTTATACTCAGTAACTAACCTGCTTTTTGGCAGCTTGTGCAAGCTGTATGTAATGCTGAGAGATGACATGTTCTCATTAAAATACAGTCAGTATCAATGACTGGCCCCAAAGCTGGGAGACTTGTAGCTTCTTGGCAAGGAGTTGGAAATCTTTGATGTCCTCAAACCTTTGGTCTACAGATATTACAGTATTAGTTCTCCTTCCCTTCAGTCAATTCTGACAGCTTTTTTTCTTTATTGCCCATCCTGACATTGGTGCTAGTAATAGCAGAATGGTTCCTTGTTAGTTCTACCCTTTCAAATATTTCTTGAGTACATTTTAAAGTCTTGCTTTTGGTCAAGCATAGTATCCCAAAGACTGTTGTGAACAATTCTATATTGCATAGTTGTGGAGTGGGAGAAAATCTTGCTTCCCCACAGAGAAAGGTAATCCAACAGGGGAACATGGATCTTGGTGTGTGGCCTAAGTGGGCAGTTCAAAAAGTGGCTCTGAAGCCTGCAGAGATTTAAACTTAAGGTGCAGTTTGTTTAGACTTGCATCTCAGGAATGGATGGATTTGCTATGGTTGTTGAATATCCTTTGACAATCAAAACATGCAGCTTCCTCGGGGGGTGGAAGGGGGCGGAATTAGGTGCTTAGGAGTCACTGATATGTGCCTTGCAAATTCTGCAGTGTATGGTTAGGCTTGAGGGGGAATTTCAATTAAACTAGCTAATAAGGATAAAATGTTTATTTTATAAAACTTTAAAAATATGAAAGATGACACTTTAAAATTTTGTTCTTTATATATACTTTGTTGTTATTGAAATGTGTGTTAAATTTAATTTAATATCCTAGTTGAAGCTGAAATATTTATTTATTTGTTTTCAACAGGGATACTTCGGAGCTGTTGGTGCTCTTCTTGGGTTGCCAAATTTCAGTTGAGATACCAGATGTCACTACACTGAACTATTTTCCACCTGGATGGCACTTGTTTGTGGCAATGGAAACTAAATCTGGGGAGGGGAGATGAAAACAGCAAATTTACTATAACTATTTTTAAATTTAAGAAGTGATAAGCTACTGAATTTTGCCATTGTAAGGAAGGGGATTTTACTCTGTTGGGCATTGAAAAGCAAAATATTAGGGATATCATTTATGTTCTTTGGTACACGTAGCCAGTATTGAACTTCTAATATGCAATACATCCTCTGAAAACAAGCTTCCAGAAGAAAGAATGCCAGTCCTTTAAGTKTCCAGCACTAATACTGCGAGTTTACTCCTAAGGCTTCAAGCACGTATGTTTTGAATATAATTGATAAATGACACATTATTTTCATTAGTTAGACTCTATTAAAAGCAGAATTTCCCTTGTGTACTTACAGAATAAGCAACTTCAAAAACAGTGAAGTACTAACAACAAGATGGAGAAACTGTACTCAATTGCTTTCCACAGYAAGAATAGCAAGATGTTAACAGCATTTGATATTTTAATAATCATTCTGTTTTGATGGAAAAAAATATTAATTCTTTGTTTTCCATTGGGGAAGAATAAAAAAAAGATTAGCAAAAGCAAAGGAGCAAGTAGTTGATGTTTTGATGGTTTTGTGAAGATACGTGCTTGCCCTCTTTGCTTATTTGGAGATGTACCTTGTATTTTCAGAAGATCCCCCCCTATCTTTGGATTAGGGTGAGGATTCAAAGAGTAAAAAGGTCTTTGAGAGGGTAAGGCTTTCAAAATTTCTTGGCTGTCTTCTAGTTTTTGGTCTCTTTTATGAGTAAAATTCTGACATCGTTCCTTGTAAAGGCACTGCCAAGCCTGTGMGAGTTGAAGGTATCCTTGTAAAATAGACTAAGACCTTGTAATTCTGATAATTTGACTTATTTCTGTGGAGATTTGAAAAATTCTCGATCTTGTAAGTTTGAAAATATGATTTCTCTTTAATTTCATGAGTTGATCAGTATCTAATAAGACATTAAAAATGAAAGACCTTTGGCTTGTGTTTGGATTTGGAAGCTTATTTATGAAGGTTGAGGACAGCATCAGAGTTTGTATTGCAGCACCAAAAGGACCAATATTTAGTGCCCTTGCATTATGGAACTGTTCATCAAACTGTGGCCTTGGGATAAAATCCATACTCTGGAACTGTTTTTTGCTGTTTTTTCTGTATATTTTTAAAATTTGTAATTGTGATTATTGTAATAAGTCTAGTCTTGAAGCCAGGACATGAGATGTTAAACTAGTGAGAGCATTATGCAGTCATTAGCTATATAATTCTTTGCAGACTAAAGAAATAACCTATTTTATGATATAATTTTAATGTTAATTGTTTCCTATAAGTGCATGAAGAGCAACCAAACAAGAAACCAGACAAGATCACATTTGTGTTGGGTTTTAACATGTTTTTAAAACTGATTGCTGGAGTATTCCACAGCATGGCTACCTTGTATTTACAGCCACACCACCTATCCGCCTAGTGTGTAAGAAAGTTCTGTGTGCTATTTTCAGCTGTCTGTCTTTTCTTAAGTTCAAAGCTTCATATTAATACAATATAGAAAAGAAAAAACCTTCTATGGTCCTTCAGCCACTTGATTAAGCCCAGTGCCAATCTCAGATACAGTTTGGTCTACTGTTGCATTTTTCTAGTACTCGCATTACATTTCTGTTCTTCTTACTTTGATAGTGTTTTAGTCTAGATATAAAATAATTWAAAAAAAGAATTACACCTACAGTTCAGCTGATCTAATGCTAATTAGAACTTCAGAAAATAAGTGAATATGGCTTCTATAGAGTGTCTTTGTAAAAGCCATTATTGTTTCTTTCAAGTTATGATAAACTATAGAAGGCAAGCTTTATTTCGTTACAGAACTTTATRAAAACATAATCTTCTGAATGTTTTGACAATCTCTTGAAAATTGTGTACTGACTATATTTTTTCGCAAAGCAAAAGACTTCAAGACACATAACTTGATCAGRAACAGTTACTTTAGTCCGTGTTTATTGCTACTTCACTTCTCATGTTTTGTGTTACTGAAACATAGAGCTGTTCTTGAAGCAGTAGCTGGAAATAACTAGTGCATTTAACCAGAAGCACATGTAGGAGATGGTTATCTAATGACCATGGTTAATTTAAACCCTTTGAAATTGATGTGACCTAAGATAGGACATTTTTAAGATAAACTGTACAGAGTTATGGAATGAATTTCTGAAGTAATTCTTGAATAGTCGTACTGTATTGAAACTACTGTGAGAATGAGGAAGTATGCCCTACCTCTCTTCCTCCCCGAGCTTAGTAAGAGTTGGCTTCCTTTCTGTAGTTTTTATCAGCACAACTGTTATTTATTACAAGAGCCACTAGAGAAGTTCTCAAGCCCTGCTGAAAAGCCCAACGGTGCTGTATGCAAGCCACATCTTTGGGTTTTGTCTCATTATTTTCTCTCAGCTTGAAACTTGTTACTAGAGTCTCSAAAGCATGTCTGTGCCGTGAGTAGAAATGCTAAGTATCACAAATATTTGTAAGAAGAGCCTTGAAGTCTTTAATCTAAATTCTCTTCTAAGTAGATTGAAAAAGCTTGTGTTTTTTATGCTGGATCACTGAAGTAAACTTTTTCCTGATTTTTTTTTTTGCTGTTTTTACTTTCACACTTGCCATTTCCTTTTCTCAAAGCTAACTGGTTGAAGTGACTTCAAAGTGGACTGATTCAGTGTCGTGTACTGTAGTAGAGGAAATTGGGGTTTTCTCAGGGCTACTGATGTCTTCTCAAGTGGGACAACTTCCTTAAAGAAAAGTTGTGTGATACTTCTAGAGTAAAATGTAAAGCTCGTTTTGAATGTGTAATCACTTTCAGCCCAATCAGCCATGTGAGTGCCTTTTAATTTTTCATATCTTGCTAGTTTTGCTGGTACTTGGACTTGATCCATGAGGTTTCCTGGCTCATATTACTTATCAGAGAAATGGCAATTTTTTTGGTCATGGAAATGATCTCCTCAAGCCAGTGTATTAAGAGGTTCCAGGAGAACAGCATCTGGTTTCTGGCTTCTCATCCCCATAGGCCTTGTATTTGCATTTCTTCCTCTCATCCCTCTAGCTTGACCTTTTTAAGCATTACGCACAATTTTATTGTATCAGTATCTCCCTAAAAATCATAATAGTTTTTAGTCAGAAAAAATACAAGTTCTTTCTGGACAAAGAAATTAATTTTTATATCAAACTATCAAGTCAGTATGGTTATTAAACTTAACCACTTCTACCCTTCTAGTTCTACCTAAGCTAACTGCATTTTGAACAGGAAGGAAACTTTCTACAATACAGTTGGAATATTTAGCAAGCTGGAATGAACATACATCTTCAGTCTTTTTTACTGAAGCTGGCAGAAGCTAAAGTATAAACATATTTCCATTCTTTTTAATAAAACCTTATTAAATTTAACAGTTCAGAGAGAAGCAACACTGATACCATTTATTTTTGTCTTGCTAAAAGTTTGGTCCAGTCCTTCAAAGGTGGTTTGAATCTCCGGCCTATCTTTTGAAGAACTTTGCCTTCTTTCCATAGCGTATTTTGCATGCATACACCTATGTGATTCTACCAACACCACACAGATTACCTCCTTTTGTAATTTGAGAGTTATGACATGCATAAGAGATCATGCAGAGAATAATAGGTCCTGTTTACTCTCAACCTGTATATTAAAAACAAAAACTCAATTCTAGCTTCTAATAATGCATTAAATATTCCTTCAGTAGTACTGTGAGATTTTTATTTGCATATATGTCATGTGTAATATACACGCAAAGTGATTTTATTGCCTTTAAGGACTGTACTGCTAGCTCTTTTGTCTCTGTCCAATGTAGGTCTTCAGGAAGTATCTACTTCCAGATAAGTCGCAATAACTTTTCATTGTTAAATGCTTCAGAATAACAGTGGGATTTTAACATTAGTAACTAATTATTTTTTTTTCTTTAGAGCAAATCTATACTCCTATATAAGACTAGGCATGTCTTATTAATTCAGTCCGTAACTTGTATTAATGCCTAAAATTACATTCAAACTAATTTTTAAACATCACCTTCATTATTCATACTATGGAAACTGGATCACTATAATCCTGAGGAAACAGGTTAGTTAAATTCAGAATGGAGTTCAAGATTAATGCAGTTCTGTTTGTGCACGTGTAATGAAGTGAGCTTTTTCCCTTCCTTCCTTCCCCCCCCCCCCAATATAAGGGATTTCCAAATCCCTTTTTGGATAATATAGAAGAGTTTGCTTAGATTAAGAGAACAAAATTGTTGCAGGTCAGATTAAAAGTATTTGACCAAGACCTGTAGATCACAGTGGAGAGCTACAAAACATGCTTGATGCATACAGCTAACGTTTGGTTTTACTTTTCCTATTTCTGTTTAAGGCACAAAGATCATTTTAGAGAAAATGAATTATTTTAATTTCTCAGACATAACCAAGATTGTTTGGTATGCAACAGATGTGAGAGACGAAATACACTGTATCACACAGTATAGAGGAATAATTCCTCGCTTACATTCTTTGAGTTTTACTAATATATTCCAAAGAACATTGCCAATATTCTGTCATCTGCGATAAGATAGTACAGTTCCTCAAGTATAAAGCAACAATCTGCAAACAAGCCTGTTTTTTGTTTCCTTTTTCACACATGTGAAGTGTATTAAATACTTTTAAAACCACGCTTTCTGGAAGCATCTCAAAAGATGCTGTTGTGTATTCATAATTATTAATATGCTAATGGAATATGAACAGTCTAGGTTAGGATGACTGAATGCCAAATCTTGCTCACTACAGTAACTCAAGCAGACAGTTCTCTTAAGTGGGGATTATTTTAAATTTATGGGCAAGATTTGGCCTCAGGGCCTTCTAACTGGAGAACATGGTAGTGCTACTTAGCATATTCCTGCTGGTGCTAAATCGTTTGTTGAAAATAAAGATTCTAAATAGAAATTGTAAATAAAATATTTATGGCCTGGTCTTTTTGACAGACTTACATTTTATCGCTTGCAAAAATTTTTGGCCTTATTTCAAGTTTCCCTTTTTCTTAGACTGTAGGGACTGTGGTTGTTAATGTGGCAAGTTGCTGACAGGTTTGGCTTTCGTGCTGCTTTCTGTAAGGCCCGTAACATTCCAGTTGTGCGTTATGATATGGATCACTCTCCATAGCCAGAGTTCGGTGTTACCCCTAGGCTTGTTTTGTCATTGTAGCCGTTTAAGCAGATAGTACTAAATGGAACAAGATCAGCATATGCTTTTTGCTAAACCTTCAAGAAATTAAGCCATTACTGTAAGCATTTGTGGGGGAGGAATTGAAAAATGCAAAAAACCTCCCTATTTAAAATCATTTTAAGTGACATTGATTAGTCTTGCCTCTAAAATAAACTGGAATATGGTATAAGAGTTGCTACTCTGATAGATAGCAGATGCTAGCATTTCACAGTTCTTCTAACATCAGTTTAAGAACACTGTAAATACAACCTTCAGGAGGAGGTTCAGATTGGTGCATTACAAAAAATAATTTCATAAGACTGTAGTTTAATTAGTATTTTGAGACACATTACAACATCTAGAWCATGAAAATTAGTGTATGGATGTTAGAGGAAATAGAGGGTTTTTGATAATCTGCCCCTTTTCACTGTCCTCATAAATTTTTGGCATTTTAACAAGCAAGTATTTTAAATTTTCATCTATTGTCTTGTCATATGCAGGCCTTCTAATGATCAGTTCGTGTCTTCAGAGTGTTTGTTTTAGTTACTTAGCAAAATGGACAGGCAAATTTATGAACTGCAAGCCCATGTAGGATGGAGGTTCTCCTAAGAGCCATTTGGTTAAGTTGCCTTATTCTGGTACATTGCACTCATGTTATGTCTCCACTTTTTCTTGTTTACTGTTCTGACACTGAAGATGTGATGTAAAAATATGTGCTAAAATTTTTTTATTCATGAGTTACTGATTGATATCTTTGTGTCACCTGTTAATAGAGCTCTTGTAAATGATACTTTATGCCATCTGTAATACAGCTCTTGTAAATTGTTTAAATTATTTTTCCTTTTATAGATTCTCGTTATTGAATGTACAGATTGGGTCCCTTTCATATTTTGCTAAGTAATTACACTGTAGCCAAAATATGGCCAACACTGTAATTCATCCCATTAAAACTGTAGATAATTCTTTACTGCTTGTTTGCATGAATGAAATTTGGATTTCATTTACTCTGTCATAAGCCAACTCCTCTGTGATGGGCCTACTTTTTACAATTTATTTTCCTAGTTTTGTTACTGTTTGTTCTGTATGAATGTTGAAACAGTACTTTGTCTTTTCCTAATAAACAATTTGAGATTGTTCATTGTTTGTCAGTGTTTGTGAGTTATTGTTTTTTCTGATTTTTATTTTTCCATTAGCATTATAAATTACTATGATAATTCATGCTAGATGTTATTGCATAATATTTGACAATAGGGAAACATGACTTGTTTTTTTGCTCTTCCTCTCTTTAATTTAATCAAATCATATACTTTACTTTACATTTCTTAGATTCACCTCCTGTTTTCAACAACGTGTATGTCATGAATAACTTTTAGYTCTAAAGCTGAAAACGTACCACAAACATGGTGGTGGGTGGTTGCCATGTAAACTCTTGCCTTCCAAATTAACTTGGGAATGTATACTGATTCATGCACATAGTTTACTCAGAATGACATTTGCCTGTTCAGTGAAATACATTATGTATTCATAAACTGCAATTTATTTTCTTTTGGAATTGTTCTGGCTGGATGTGTAATAGGCAAGAAGTCTTCCAGACTGAAGAGCCTGTGCTGCAACAGCATGTTGTTAATGCATCTCATGACTAGCTTGCTATGTCTCTGACTGTGCTTTAGTATTCATTTGACAAACACTGATATCATTCAAGCTACAAGTTTTTCTTTCAAGTTGCCAAAAATGAAACCCTGAAAATTTCATTCTGTTTCATTTCAGCAGTTCTGGCAAAGGGGAACTTTTTTAATGCAGAAATACCTGTTTCTTTGTGTACTCTTAAGAGTCTTTTACTTGGGGTCTTTAATCCCTTTGTGATTCAGCCTGTGTGTAAGCTCAGGACACAGGCGTTCCTAGGTAAGATGTGTGAGTGGTATTTAGTTCTAGCTTATCCATGGATACAATAAGAATAATTTCTTCCACTATGTTTGAGTGAAATAAGTGACATCCTCATATTTTACCGTGAGACCGCTCAGTGAATTGTCCTTGAATTTCTCTTGGAGTCAGTAATACAGACTGGTAATACAAGAATCCTTRTAACTTGTCTTCAGAAATACGCATTAAAAATGCCTTTGTCCCAGAATGAAAACCCACTGTTCTAAAGGCAGTTCTGCCCGTCAGCCAGTGCTCAGCGAGTACGTTCCCGTACTGCCATTTCAAGCTACAGGATGAGAAGATTGTAGTGRTCATCTTGTGTGCACAAGTGGGAGGTACAGGAATGAGTCACCGCGTTCTCCAGTTTCCATGACGAAGCCAGCAGAGGGAGCAGGCAGATCACTGTTTCCGTTGAATTCTGTACAGAAAGCATGTCTGTTTTTGCAAAAAGTATACTTAAAAAGATGTGAGGCAGGCTTAGGATAAGCGATGACTGGGGAGGCCTGTGTGCTGCAGCTGCTGCCCTTATTCTTATCCAGAGATTTCATGTATTGAACACCGTGGTGCAGAAAGGAAATAAAGGTGTCCCAAGAAGCAAAATGTGAGACCTGGATGGCATGCCAGATTGTTTTCTGCCATTCTATCATTCTACTTTTAAACTGTTTGTGTGAAAATAGTAACTAATGAGGTACCTTGGKTCCTTCATAAAATAGGAACATATTCCATCTGTTCTGCCTGTACAACGATGTTTATGTACACCAGATATAAAGAAATAAATATAAAGATTTAAGACTATAGAACAAGAAGTGTTGCATGGTGTCTGTGGACTAGGTTGCAGGGGAGAGTATGCTATCTGTGAGGAGGTAGGTGGGATAGTTCAGAAATCTTAGCTCCTTTTGCAGTTTTACAGGGCCTCARGACAAATTGCCTTCAGGAGGCTGCAGTAGCTCTGTGGCTGGCCCAGACTCCCACTTCGGGCCCTTGAAGCTGGACACAGGAAGTGAAATGACACAAGTATACATGTTACATCAAAGTTATGAGCAGCTACAGAAGAAGTCACACGTTGCTATGGTTAAAATTTCCTTGCCAAAAGGCACAAGGAAGCTGWTCAGTTGCCTGAAGATGGTTTTCTGCTGAAGCTGTTAAGGAAATAAAGCTATGGCACCCAGAAAAGGAGTATGTGCACCAAGAGTGTTTAAGTTCTCCGAAACATTGCGTGGGATTGATGGGCAGCTGAGCAAGGTCTTAASGTGTGTTGGGATAGTCGCCTTCGTAGCAGATGAACGTTTTACGCTGTCAGCCCTCTAGGTTCTGGCTGAGCCGTGTTGAGTGAGAGGGAAGCTCTCTTTTGGCAGTGGTTTATTGCAGCTGACAAGCAGGGGTAGCTGATGAGCGTTTTGCACTGTTGTCTCTGTTTAAGAGTTAAAGATTTACATAATTATTTTTCTCCCCTAAAGCAGCTTACACACTGAGCTGTGACTGAAGTGCTCTAGCCAGTTCTTGCATGATGAGGCCCAAATGAAAGATGATCCACAGTGACAAGCTTTTTTAAAAAAGTAGCTGCTAAAATAAATTCCATTAACTGAGGAAAAAAATATTACGACAGAGTGAAGATTCATAGCCAAATTCTAGGCTCTGCAAGTACTGAAAGGTAAATGATAAAAAGGTGAAAGAAGCACTTAAGGGAAGCTACCTATTTGCACATTAAATTTTGAATAATTTTTGGCACTGTTTCACCCAAGCCCTGCATGCCCTAGAAGTGAGAAAGAGAGAGGAAAAGGAAAAGCTAAGGTGCATAGGTACCTGGGGACAGAAATAAGTGCTTAATGGGATTATCAAAGGACTTGAGCTATCTAAATACTTTAGACTTTGCAGTGCAGTACCTAGATACTTTGATAAAGCTGGGGCTGTGCAAGTGGGATGTGTGGCTTTGCTACTTGCTGTCCCTTCTCCGTGACCTCAGAGTTCAGCTGTGCAACCAGGGCAACAGTCTGTTCCGGTTGAAGTAGGGCTGACAGGGGTGGTGATTTTACAAAAACGTTCCCTTTATTTGCAGTCCTATTGTTTTTAACTGTACGTTATTCTGTGTGCGCGCAATGAGACATTCGTTCATGCCAGCGAAGATCTCAGTTGCTAAAGTGGAACCTTGCCTGATACCTGACTGGAATTTCCTCTCCTGTCCYGCGTGTCTGTTCTCTCTTGTGCCTGACTCCGTTCTCTGCATACCCTCCCATGAGGCAGACAGCACGTAGATCCTCCTTCAGCCCTCTCTTCCGGAAGCTGRACGAGTCGAGGTCTCTCAGCTTCTCCTTTGTCGCGTGTTCCAGCACCCTGACCGTCTCGGTTGCCCTGCTCTGCTTTTCCTGTGCTGGGAAGCTCAAAGCCGGACAACATGCACAAGTGCTGAGCACAGGGGGTGAATCACCTCCCTCAGCCTTTCAGGCGTGCTCCTGCTCATGCAGTCCAGTACGCTGTCAGCCGCCTGTGCCACAGGTACACGCTGTTGACCTGTGTTAATCTTGTCCACCAGGACCCCCAGGTTCTTTTCTGTGARGCTGCTTTGTAGCAGCTGGCAGCCAGCCTGAGCTGTTGCATGAGTTTATTTCATTGAAGATGCAGACAGGATTTCGCATTTCCCTTTGAATTTTGTGAGGTTTCTATTAGCCCATGTATCCAGCTTATTGAGGTACCTCTGAGTAGCAGCCATGCTCTCCAGCGTGTCAACCTCTYCCCCCAGTTTGGTATCACCTGCAAACTCACTGTCATCCAGATTGTTCATAAAGGTATTAAACTATACTGGCCCCAGTGCTGACCCACAAAGAGCTCCACGAGAAATGAGAAACCAATTGGCTTTTGTACTGCTACTCACAACCCTCTGAGACTGGTGTTTCAGCCAATTTTCCAGCTGCCCTGTTGTGCAGTTACCTGGTCCATATCTCATCAATTTTGCTATAACAAAACCATGAGAGAGCGTGTCAAAGGCCTTGCTGTATTCAAGATCAACAACATCCAGTGATATCCCTTTATCTACAGAGCCAGTCACTAAAGAAGACCAGCAGCTTGGTCAGGCACRATTTGCCCTTGGTAAAGCCATGTTCACCTTCCAGGAAGACTTGCTCCACAGCCTTCCCAGGGACTCTGGTAGGGCTGCCCAGCCTGTAGCTCCTGGGCTCTGCCTTTTCAAAGGTGAGCGTGACACGGGCCTTTCTAAAGTCATCAGCAACTGGTGTGCTCACCGTGACCTTGTAACRGCACCGGCCGAATAAAGCCAGCCTGATCCCACCAGTTTGCCTGTCAGCTCCAGTCCGCATCCAGCTGGCTTCAGTGCTAACCGTTTCCTGCACAGCGTGTAACGCCTCCCTCCCATGGATTCTCCTCGTACGCTGAAGGACCTGGAAGGCCTGATGGGAGACCTGACCTGTGAAAATGGAGACAGAGAAGGTACTGAGGCCTTCAGCCTTTTGTCACTAGGGTCTGTCAAATAAACTGGTGTGGCTCTGCTGAAGGAGACTGGTATGTGGGGGTGAGCGGTGTCCAGGCAGAAGCCCTGAGCTTGGCCTGGGAGCTGGTTATCAGACTGGGGGCAGCAGAGGAATGCGAGGCTGGAGGCAGTCAGGGGGCAGGTGCCGTCAGCAAGGAAACAGGAGGAAAGGAGCCTCAGACCGCACATGCAAGCGGTTAATCCCCAAAATTAGTGGCATTAGAGACGTAAGAGAGAGAGTGGTGTCATCTGAGAGACTTTGCTGAGTTCAGTTCTGCATTTTATGTTCATGGAGTTACATTTCACYTAAGGAACACTCCACATTGGGAGAATCTGGTCTAAATCCTCTCCAAWATCTACAGTTTTATGGCTGTTTCTTAGCTTGGAGAGCCGCTTGCCATCTGTGAGTAATAACAGTGCTTCTCTCACTTTTCTGAYGGGGCTATATTAGATGTATAAAGGCCGTCAGTCTTCTGCATCCCAGATGTGTGGTTTGGATATGTGACTTAGCAGTATCTCCGAAAATTCCTTTGCACACCTTTTCATACTGCAAGCTTTCTACCATTTTACCATCTGCGGACAAATTGTTAATGTTATTTGGTATTAGGCGAAAAGATTTCCCAGGAATCATGTAGAAAGTATGACTCTACATCAGTAATTTACTGCTGGGAGGAAAAGCCATAACTGATGATGTTGACTCAATAAGAAAGCCTTTTTGGGTCACAACTGGAGCAGTTGCGTGCAGGGTATAGGGAATGCTGAACTGCTGTTTTGAGGGAGCTGTAGGACTTCTGACACGACTGTTGTGGGCAGCACTCCTCTGCTCATGGGATGTGCTCATGGGATTTCCACTGAATAGGTTACTGTTACTGTTCTGTCTCAGGTTAAGTAGAAGCTTTGGTGAAGGATTTAGCTGTTCTGGAAGGCGCACTGCTGAGCTAGTGGTGTGCAAAAATATCCCCGGAAGGAAGCACGCCCTGTCTTACTGGAAAGGGGGGGGGGGGAATCAAAAACAAAAAAACCCCCACATGGTCAGTGAGACTCGATACTCTGTATGTTGGTACCAGGGGAATTGTAACTGTTCAGCGTATGATAGTTTGGTAATTTCTGTTTTGCCGTTTMTTTATTTTTAAATTGCAATTGATCTTTCAGTTTGGAGTAGCTGTTCTTAAGAGTAATGGGTTTTAGGAGAGTGACCATTCACCATCCTCTGGACATCGGTCTGTTCTGTGCTGTCGGGCTGCCCTTCCAAAAGTCATCCTCGCAAAAGCCTTGGTGCGAGTGCCTTGAAGGCAGAGCCTTTTGGCCAGAGAGCCTGCGCTGTGCCAAGGCTGAACATCAGATCGTGATGTCCTGCRAAAGGAGGGATTTCAACAGTGAGCCCTTTTGCTTGTAGTTGGGATTAGTTCAAAAGCCATCCAGCCTCTTTAGCTTTCATTTGCATGAGGCGTAAAGCTGACAGCTTGAGGCTGGAGCTATTTCAGCTTTTCTAAATTAATCCATACTATGTGCGAGTTAACACCCAGTGCTCCCTGGCATCGTAAGGATATTTGTTTGTCAGYTCAGACTGAGATCCCCGAGAGACARGAAAACGCTTAAAAGTCAGGCGGTTCTTAAGTCCTTTGAGGATTAGGGTTTAATGGATCCTGATATGTGAAAGCTGATGACTTGGGAAACAACGGGCTACAAATGCCTTCAAACCAAGCAGAACTCAAATTCTGCTATGATCAGTTTTAAAAATAAGTTCTGGGCAGGAATGTGTTTTATACTGATTATAARTATCCTTTACGAATGCTAGTGCTCATTGGTATGGCGAGGACAGTACATCTGGAGACCTCGTAAAAGGTATATGACACTTCTAGGTCCTCCACTTTGGGCTGCTCTCCTCCTGCATACTGGGAACTGGCGCAAGCGGCCAGGAGATTTGCCAATTCAAACGGTTCTGCTGCCAGATGAGGAATTTTAGGCAAACATTGCAGCATGTGCAAAGCTCTCTTAGCACGCAGATATGGTTACAAAACCCTCCACATCATGTTCCTGTTGGGAAAAGACTGCAGCATTAATTTCTGGCTGTTTGGTGACAGAGTTCACTAGCTGTGCTTGCACTTTGACCATGTTTCCATTTCTTCTCTATCAACTAACAATAYAAAAATTAGTCTTGAAGCAAAAATAATAATGTCTGATTTTGGTACAACGGTTTCCCCTTGCTGCACCTGAGTAAGGTGCTCGTCCCTTATTGGCCGCACACAATATTCACCATTTCTTGTATCGTATTTTCCTTTAACTTAACTCTAAAGTAACCTGGAAATGAAATCTCTTCCACTGAATTTTTCCCCATGTTTTTAGTCCCTAGTGGAAATGCAGGTTCGCAGTTCTCCAGAACTGGTAGCAGTTTGGATAAGGAAGAAAAAAAAGTTTGACACTAACTTTCTGAATCTTCTCTAAGACATTTCTTTTGAACTTCCATTGYTAGAGACAGATTTTAATTCTGACTCCATGATTTACTAGTTTTATATAAGTGGATGTTATATAAAATCAGAGCTGGATCTCATATACGTAAATGCAATTTCAGAATTGTTCYGGTACCAACAGAGTAGTGATTCTGGATTTACCCTGGTAATCAGAGCTGATCTTATGTGTAATTTAAAGTGTATATCCTATATCTGTGTGTATATGTTTAACGTTTATATTATAGAAGTCAGAGCTAGGACCCAGCACAGGCTGGTTCTTTAACAAAGTGGAATAGCATGCACCACCTACGCTCTTGCTCGAGTTAGTCGGAACAGAGCTTTTGCACCTGCGCGATGCGGAGGCAGGGAAAATTCGTGTGACTGGCATTTCAAGTAGCCCCTCGTGCTGCCAGCTTCGGATCGCTGCGGCCAAACCAACCGCAGTGACCTGCAGGAAGCGGAGGGGCCCAAGAAGAAGAAAACGACCAGTCTCTTGGAAGGTTTTGCCAAAGGAGCAGCACTGGGATGATCATCCCATTYCCCGTGGGATGCTTTAGGTTAAATAAGGTACAGGGAAGTAGTGAATATCCACTGTTTGTTCATCTATTTCTAGCAAAYGATGAATCTGGTACATGAGAAAGAGGTAGGACATATGTTGTATTTGTTACTGTGAAGCAATGGAAAGACTAAAAGTGAGAGACCATTGGTTAATTAAGAAAAAGAGAAGCCCCTGTTTGCCTGTAGTCCTTCTTGTCCACGATGGATCAATGCCTGTTGCCAAGAGATACAAAACTGTTAATCTGTATGTAAGCGAATCATGATGCAAAAGATTTTTATAGCGTGATAAAGATGTCATGGGCATTTAATGATCTTGATGCATTAATGCTTTTGTCTAGTACAAGCRCTGTGCTCAAGCTATGGTGAGCTTTTGAGGAGTACTTGGTTGTGTAGCTAGCAGAAGCTGCTGTGGAAATATAACGTGAACCTCTGCATAAGAGCAGCAATGAGATTTSCCTAAATGAAGTTCTAATTTAGCTGCCTGTAATGATTTTTCAGAAGAAATCTRATCTCAATATTCAAAATCCAGTGATCTATTACAGCCCTCAAAAATTTGTGTGAGACCTAAATTTCCYTCATCATTAAAATGTTCCACCTTATTTCAAGTCTGAATTTCCTTACAGACTATCATCTCCAATTTATATGCTAATAAGCAGAGGAATTTAAATTTTGACCAAACGACATTTTTGAAAGCAAACTTTCACATAAAACTCTGTATTTCAGCCAGTCCAGTAAACATATCTTACTTATAACAGTTCCATAGATGCTTCAGAGAAAGTCATCCTACTTGAGTAGCTTAGATATTGTAGAAAATGAGTTAACCATTACAAAATCTGCATCAACCTTTTTTCTTTTAGAGCAGTGCCTGTTTCCTGATATATTAGCTTCTCATAGAAAATCTGCAGAAGTTGTTACTGCAGTCCCAGCAGTAAAGTTGGTTTAGAACTGGACCCTAGAMATGTAAGCTTAGTAAAATAGTGACTGCCTGTGTCACGAAACCTGGACAACGCTTTATGCAAAACTACTGGTGCTAATCTGCTAGTTTTAAAGAAAGGCGAGCACCGGTCCCTTGCAGGCCCAGCACTAGAAGTGGGAATGCCCRATCGCGTGCCCAGTGCGTGCTAGCGAACTTGGCCTGGTTTAAGTAAGTTCCACAGGCTGTTTTACAGTGTTTTTGTTCACCATGCTCATAGGTGGAGACTTGTGCTTATACTGGTATATGGGGTTAAAAACACATGATTCTGGAGCTGAAATTCTGAATCCAGGTTGGTCGGTGCTGGGTCCCGTTTGCATACGAAGATGCACCTGGATCACACACAGTTTTTATGTCACAGTCTTCTTGGCATCTGTATTTAACAATTCTCTCTGAAAATTACTGCATGTCAGAAAGAATCCTTATGTTCGAGTTTATTGATGAACAAGATTTTTTTTTTAATGTGAAGCAATATACTTGCAATAGAGATAACAGCTATAATGCCAACCTCAGAGCTTCTCCCTGAAAATGTGCATGTCCTTCAAGTATGTTTGCAGAGAACTTGATTTTGCTTTTCCGCAGCAAGGAAATCTAAACCTGCTTTGATCTCTGTACCTGGTTATCAGTTACATTGGCTTGTGTGACTCTTTTAACGTTAGGATAGATGAAGTGCAACCACTAAAACTGAGCGTTGAGTCCAGGTGGCCTCCTTTGGGAGACCTCAATTCTGAGGTTACGTTCAAACATATTTGCTAAGCTTTGTTAAGCTATAGTTTATTCAGCCTAGACATCTCTCTCGGAGCCTGCTTGCACTTCGGTGCAGGCTCCRGTTTGGGGTTTCTTTTGCGTGCACCTTCCTGCGCTGGGGGGTCACCACAGGGTGGGCTCAGGTGTGCCTGCACCGCTGAGCTGGTGTTGTGCAACTCCTTGCACCACCACACAGGGATCAATGAAAGCTGGCAACAGCAAGTGCTCGTTAATGAATCTGCTCTTGCCTCTGTGATCTGAAACCAGACGTAACTTGGAGAAGCATGTTTTAATTTTTATTTAGCATCCTACAYAGCGTGTAGAGTTGCTATGGGACTTGTAAGTAAGAACCAGCTTATATTATGTTTCATGTTGGTGAATGCTGCAAGAGCAAATGTAAACTGATGGGGCTTTTCTTGACAAAAGATGAAATCTTTATTTCTGAAAAGGTGAAACATGACAGCAGTGATGACCTTTTGCAAATAGATATGATGCTAATGGTGAAATGGTGTTTCAAAGTTCACAGGCATGTTTAGGACGTGTAATTTAATATCAGAAAATTTGTTTTGTTAGGATGGGATTTGATGACATAAAGAACTTACAATCACTCCTGGCAATGTCTGAGTCCCATATCGCTGTTCTGTGCTAGCTTTAGTTACTAGATCACAGGATTCAGAACAGACTTTTCCAAATCAGAAGATGTCAGCAATGTGCTAAAATCAAAACACATCTGGAAAGTCTTCCGCCCCTCTCACTGCAGCTCATTCCAATTAAAAGTGTTCCTAGAGCGAAAAAAAAATCAGCCCTTTAGAAGAGACTTCATAGCTCTTTCAGTAGGTATCAAACTGGACACACTGAAATAACACCTGTCATTTGAAATGTTTATTTGAAACATGATTCAGGTTTATAGCATCATTCGTGGTTTTGTTCATATTTCATTATTCTGAAGAAATACCGGACTGCTGCGCTACCTTGTCCTACTCCCACRCGTGTAACAACAGTGTTGCACTTGAAGGGACTATCTTTCTCCATGCTCTAACTTCTTGGCTCTTCATTTGCTGTCTTTAGAGACCTGCTGGTGCTCTGGAGCTGTAATTTTTTTAGCCTGGTGTGATCTTATAAATATGTCACTCCAGCACTATGAAAACTAAAGCTATTTTTTGGCACAGTAATGGCCTCATTCTTTCAGAGTCATGGGAAACAGATCATCTTGTTTAAAAAAGAAAGAAATAAAGAAAGAAATTTGCACTTCAGCTTTGGAATCTCAGCTTTCCCAGCTGCTTGGCTATTGAGAATCTTTGGGTAAATTGCTGGAAAACATCTCCATTTTTAAGTGCTATTTTCCAAGCCCTATTAAAAAAAAAAAAAAAAAAGTTNGGAAAACATCTCCATTTTTAAGTGCTATTTTCCAAGCCTAAAAAAAAAAAAAAAAAAAAAAGTTTCTTTCTTTTTTGTTTTTTTTCTCCTTTCTTTCTTTCCGCTGTTTAATCAGGTCACCTTCACTTGAGTGAGGCAGTGCATGCAGAAGCTGAAAACTGATTTTATGGAAGCAGGCCTCCTCCTGCGGGACACGCGGCTCCAGAGAAGTCTGTGTTGCAGCATCGTCCCCKGCTGCGCTGCAGGGCAGTTCCAGCGCCCGCGCGCTGCTGCGCGCCCAGACGCGCACCGCTGGCGATCGCTGCTCCCCGCTACGACTCAGGCGAGCGTGCCGGTGTTCCCCTTACAAGTGGCACACGTGTATGCTTTCTGCTGTGACTCCAGGCGACTTGCAGGCCTGTCTCCTACTTTCCGCTCCGCAGCTTCCTGCGAGAGGACAGCGTGTTTGCGATGTTCGCTTCACTGATTGAGGTGTCGTTTCAAGATCTGTGCACACAGCGTATTGAGATGCTTCAGAGAACGTTTTTTTTTTTTAATTTTAATCTAAATACTACAGCAAACTCGAGCTAAGCTGGGGACCCAGAATAGCAAAGCTGAGGAGTTCCTGCATTTTCCCACACCAGCATTTGGAGACTGCTCTTGTCTTCCCCCCCAGCCCAGGCAGGAGCTACCTGAAACCGTGCCCTGAGCACCGTGGTGGGCTCATTTCACTACCGCTAAAGAGAAAAGGGTCAAGACCACTGGCCGTAAAAACCCTCGGAGCATCCACCCTGCGGGAAGGGCTTGTGGTTGTGCAGGTGCATCAAGGACTGAGAGAGAAAGCAAAACCCTGCTGGACTTGCGCGTTGAATATCTTTCTGGCATTACTTCTCACTGTTTGAATGCCTGAGTCAGAAGTGTTTCCTCTGGTCTGTTTGGTAAAAGCATAGAGAGGAAATGCCGCCGGAAATAACCCAGAACTCTTTATAAGTCCAGAGGTTTTATTTTTCTCCGTGGTGGGGCTAGGAGGACTTGTCAGCAATCACTCCAGAGGAGCTGAGCTCTCCTTTCATGGAGGCCCTCGTGCTGCTGCTCAGCAGCCCTCTTTCCCAGTCCGTTCCCAGTCGGTCCCTGCTGTCACTGAGGTCTCTGTCCCGTGCAACTAAGTTTTCTTCCAGCTGATCCTACCAAACATTCCCATATCCAAAATGTGTTTCATCAGGGCTTTCCAGCAGTGCTGCCTGGAGGTCTCTGGCTCTCATCCCTGCTGAGTTTTACTGAGAATGAGCCTGGACCTGAGAAGTTCCTGGAAACCCTTGTCCTGTCTCATCTGCATAGACACTCGTTAGAACAAGCAGTCGCCATGCCTGACGCCCSCTGCTCCTCCAACGTGCCTCCAAAATGGAGACTTGACCAAGAATGATAGAGCGACAAGAAGGCTTATCTTCAGCTGGGGAAAAAAAGGATATTGATGACACTGGGTGTGAGACAGACTCTCTAAAACCCAGCCCCCTGCCGTAAAGGCATCCTCAGATACAAACCCAAGTGCAGCAGGGAAGCGATGAGCAATGCATCTCTGCTTTCTGCAGCTGGCTGGCTGTTCCGGGGGCTTATACCTGTCAGCACCCTCACCTTGATTTCAGTAGGACTGATTAACTTAAGGATCACACCCCATCAACCCACCTCTGCAAAGGGGGATGGGGTGGGAGGGGCGGACGCTGTCCTGGTTGGTGATTTCTCCTCTGAGACACTGTGACTCTGTTCTCATTGCCTTCTACTCTCGAGAGAAACAGCAAACAAGCAAAAAACCTCCACAGTAATTTTTTTCTGGTTTTAAAATTATTGCCATAATGCAAAAAAGTGGTTCTCCTGTCCACAGCGAGTGTAAATGGTGAGAAATGTAGCAAGGAATGCAGCTGTTGTTAGAATCATCCAGCTCCAGCCGGGCTTGGCTTGGTTCTGTTTACTTGTGAAATATTTGGGGAAATTTTCCCAGTGTTAACTTTTGTCATCATGAAAACATCCATCACACCTTGTGTTGCAATAGAAGAGAAATCTGTCCAAATGTGGGAACCACAGGCCGCTGTCACAAGCTCTCTRGTCCCAGAGGGCTGCCTGGCCTTCAGCAATGTCTTTTTTTTAATCACTGTATTTAGGTTTTTTGGCTTGTCTTCTTCAGCTGGGAAGCTGGTCTGTACTTAGGTGCAGTTTGTTCTTTACATGCAGTCTTTGAAAATGTGACTTCAGTAATGCTAACATGGATCATGTAGGTTTAACCCAGCTTGTCTAAACAGCTGCTACAGCAGAAACAGCTGAAACCCTCTCAGCAGGCTGTATCCTGGATTATGTACAGGTGCTACCAATAAGCTATCCTAAATGTCTGTGTGACTTCTGAGTTAAACGTTTTTTTTCTCCCTGCAATTAAATCAGAAACCTGCTGGCAACTGAGTTTAGGRGAACGGTAAGCTTTGCTCCTCAGACCAGAAACGCCCTGCCCTATTGGGGCAGGGTGCCTATCCAGGCATTTTCTTGGTGTTTCTTTTTCCCCCTCCCCCCTTTTTTTTTGATGTGGTCAAACCTGGTTTTGTATTTGCTATGTGTTCACTAAGGTTAACTGCACACAAATCCGCAAAACTCAAACTTTACTAAAAATTCTGAATTTTGTTCCTCGTGTTTGGGGTAAGTAAACGTCTCTGGAACCTGTTTCGTGCTGCCCTTTCGGGAGGTGGGGTCCGTTCTCGTGTGGCTGCGGWTACCGACGTTACCGGGGCCAAGGGGTGCTTGAGGGATGTGACCGGCACAGCCAAGCTCGCTCTTATTCCGCTGCCAAAACATTTCAGTAGTGGTGGGAAGAGGGAATGCTTCCTCAAGACCAGGTATTTTCCACAAAAATGCTGCTGTTAATAGGTTTTGTAGGTTATCAGAGCCAAAATACTCAGCTTTGCYCCACCCTCTTTAAAACGTTCACCTGTTTTCAATGAGTCTGAGCAGATTTGGTCGATGTGGAGGCAGAGGCTGCTGCTGGGAGGGGGAGGCTCAGCACATCTCGATTTTTTTTTTCATGCTGTGCGCTCTATATCCATCATACGAGCGTGAAAACTCCCCACCCCAGCTAAGAGAGCCTTCGCCACCGGCTGTGGCCTCCGGCACCGCAGAGCGCCGCGCCGGCAGCGCGACGGGCGCGGTGGGGA